>NW_006283436.1:256138-266629 GCF_000327345.1 Myotis davidii
AGTTCATAATAATAGGTCATAGAATTTAAGGTTAGTTAGACAAGAAATATATAAAGAGCCATATGTTGACAGATAATGAAAAGTGGATGTGGTTAATAGAGTGAAAGTAGCTACAGAGACAGTATTAGAGTAAGGAAGTAGAAACATAAAATTTGGTGGTCAGATAATAAACTGCTTAAAAGCAAGATTTTTGTGCTAATGTGGTTATTGGTGATGACAGTGTTTAGAATGTGGATGCCTGAAAATGAACATCCCAGTGTGGTTGAAACAAATACAGTTAAAAAATCTACCTACTAGGAAATTCAGGAATCAAGAAGCCTGGTAGTTGAATGGGCTAGCCACATGGATGTCATTGAGAAGGAAGATAAAGTGTAGAGATAGAGAAAACAATCGACACAGCAGCTAAGTTTCAATAATGAGAGAGAGTAACATGAAGGAAAAAAAAAATGTGGCAGCCACAAAGGACACAGATGGTAGAGATGAGGATATGAGTATCAATGAAACTGAAGTTGTTTTTAATCCATATCTTGTATGAGGAGAGATCAGGGACAAAGGCAATAGAAAACATGGAGATACAAACCTAAAGTGACATTATATCTTGTTAGCCTGGGACTGTCCTGGGTCAAGCCTGTTACAACAGCATAACTATTATTAGCATCTACTTTTACTTTCAAAATTGTTTGGATTTGAACAATTCATTATTTGGTCACTGTACACCTACCAATTCTTTCATCCTAGACAGGAGGATTTTATAGATTTATCTTCACTTTATGCTCTACAGAAATTGGAACACTTCACATCACTCCTATTTCTCTACACTGGCTATTCAGACAGGTGAATGTTTGCACTGCTGCCGGGGTCCAACCCCAGCAGGTCCAGGGGTCCCCAAAGGTGTGGACGGAGTCGGCAAAGAAGAAATGACACGGAGACAGCGTTCAGTTGATCAGCAGCCTTGCCAGGATCTCTAGCCAGGATCTCCAGCCAAGTTCTGTGTCCATGTTCTCTTGCTAGGTTCTCCAGCCACATTATCCAGGTTCTCCAGCCAGGTTCTGTAGCCATGTTCTCTCGCTAGGTTCTCCGGCCAGGTTCAGTCGCCAGGTTCTGTAGCCGGCTTCTGCAGCCAGGTTCTGTCTAGGTTCTCCAACCAAGTTCTGTAGCCAGGTTCTGTCCAGCATCTTTTGCCATGTTCTGTCTCTAGGGTTAAAGTGATTAATTACCCGCCTGGCACTTAGTTAAGAGGTTTTATTCCCTCCCTAACTTCAGGGGAAAATCCCTACCTGGGGAAACAACCTTTCTCGGAGAGGTGACCTTGGTTAAAACACAGCACCAAGAAGGTGAGCAAACATATTAAGAACAGTATGCCATATATGCCAGGTCCCTTGAAACAGCAAGGATGGACTGGCTCCCGGCACACTGCATTCTCTCACTGACCAAATTTGGAGTTGATGCCCAGTGACTCCCAGATTCCCATAGATGGATCGGTATAGTACTGGTTGCTGCACAGAAATTCCTAGGGAGAAATCCCAATTCAGCAGATTTGAAGCAGGTGCTGGGAACCTGACTTACTTCAAATTATCTTGATGTGATTAATGAATGCTACCAAGTTTGGATAGCTCTCGATTCTGACTTTACCAAGCATAAGAAAAGCAGGAAAGTGTGCACGTGCCTGTGCTGAACACACATGCATATGGTGTTGAAGGTCACAGAAATTCCCATTTGACCAAATGTCCCTTCATGTCTACATTCTTCGAGTTCCCCGAGTAAAGAATCTTAAAATCGAACAGTTGTGATTTATCAGGTGCCTTACACATAGAGGGCATATTCCAAGCCTGGCCTCCTAAAATTCCCTATGGTATGTAAATCCAGTTAACTCCAGTGAAAATGCAAGCCCCTTGAGGTTTCTTTAGAATCCTAGAAAATATTTTGTTCTGAACCTTGCACATAGCATGCATTTAACAAATTAATGAAGGAATGAATAATTATCTGATGCAATTATGTGGAGCTAAACCTTCTGTCAATATTTCTTTAGTCCCTGGACTCCAGCAGGGTTCACTTGGCCATCTTTTGCAGTCTCCTCTAAACAGCACCTGTCTTCCACTCCAATTCAGTGGAATTTATGATTTGTTGTTAGATGAAATTTATTTCCATCTGCGACTGGAAGAAAGAATAGTGAGCTCTCTAGTTAATATTTAAATATTTCCTCTATTCTTCCTATTGGCAATTTTATTCAATTAGTAAGTAATTCAATGTGGATATGTGTGTCCCTTTATTTTTCACAAGAAGAACACAACTTTCTAATAAAGGTCCAAAATAAAAGACAGTTTTATAAATGTTGCACATTCATTTATTTAATAAAAATTCACTAGATATGAAATCAAAATGCATCATCATCCATTTGAACTCCATCTAATTTTGGCTTGCATTGTAGATAGCAGTAAATGTAATTTGTCATCATAAACGTATTTTTATTTAATCATATGAAAGTTTTGGGTTATCTTGAGCAAACTTTATAGTGGTTTTAATACACCGGAGCCATTCCTGACAGATGTGATAAACTAGATTTATCACTCTTGACATATTATATTGCAAAATGTCCTTTCATGACTGCCCACAATGGAAACCACATTGCCATATTCAACAGGAATGTCACCTGTGATTCTTAATTTATAACCTTGTGCAGTGCCAATCTAAATTGCTGTTCAGGGGGACTGTAGTGTACTTAGAATGTGAGATGGTTATAAGAATAATTGTATGAATGTAGGGAACCTGTAGCCCTTTAAATCAAACTAAGTAGTGTTTTATTAAAGTGCTCAGCAAATCAATCTAAATCCAAGGGTAATAAAGCCCTAATCAGGTGGTAGAAAAAATAATAGGTTGTCATGCATGAGAAAAAATAGGCAATCACGGAATGTTTTCTTTAATTAGGTCATGTAAAGTGGAGGAACTGAGTAGGAACTGGCAAGACATTCATCACGAGCAAGGTGGGAAATTATTTAGATTACTAAGGAAGGAAAATTGAATGTGATACACTTAGATTTGACTGGACAGAAAATTAAAGGGTTTTTTTTTAACTATATGTCCTACTTTGCTGGTGATAACTATTGACATGTGTGGGACTTTTCAAGTTAAATCCAGCCAGTTAGTCATCTAGTTTGCTAAGTCCACATCCGTTAATTATTTTCTAATGATTTTAATTTCTGAAGGGCTCCGGGCCACTGGAAGTTCTCCACTGGCCTTCTTACTGGAAAACTGCCTTTCACCTCCAATGGAATTAGCTCCTAATAATCTTGAGATTGATTATTAAGCCCTTCGCCTTTTCTTCTTAAACTGAAAGGAGTAATTAATGCTATCTGAGACTGTTTGTACACTGCTTTGTACACAGACACTGTTACAAATTACAGACATCAGTAGACAGATTTCTTGTTAGACACTGTCATCTTCAAAGCTAAGACCACTAAATAACATCTCTTTTTTAAAGCTTTAATTTAGGAAATGCAATGGCATGATTTCAAATATTTGCAGTATTGTGACAACCATCTCCAACAAAATTATGTTTACCAATTAAATCTGAGAACTCAGCCTTCACCACCCAAATAGCATCATCAAACAATAGGAACATTTTTGGTCTTTATTCTTCCATGGTACAGGTAATCACTACATCCCTAGGGATACTGCTAATTAAGACACTAGGGGCATGTCTCATGCCTGCGGTGCTATTTCATTTTTTTATGTCAATCAACCATGCAGAGAGAATATATATTTAATTCCTAGAAAATCAGTGGAGGTAAAGCCCATTACTGTCATGGGCTTTATTGTAAGTTAAGAGATGGCAAATCTAAGAGCAGGCACATCTAAGACCTCTGTGGACATAATCTTACCAGTTAAGTCCAGACTTGACCGGATAATTTTTTTTTGAGCAGTTACTATTGCAGCCCTGCCCAATTCTCCCTAGCACACCTCAGAGGTCAGCTGTGCATTTCTGTAGATAGTGCCCATCCTTGCCAGTGACTCTCGACCTCAAATATCTATTTCTCTCTAAGTTGGGAGTCTGTTGCACCAGTGCATGGGTAGGCCAGAGGAGCCAAGTGTTAAAAGTCCCAGGAGCAGCCCTAACTGGTTTGGCTCAGTGGATAGAGCATCGGCCTGAGGACAGAAAGGTCCCAGGTTCGATTCCGGTCAAGGGCATGTGCCTTGGTTGCGGGCACATCCCCAGTAGGAAGTGTGCAGGAGGCAGCTGATGGATGTTTCTCTCTCATCGATGTTTCTAACTCTCTATCCCTCTCCCTTCCTCTCTGTAAAAATCAATCAATAAATAAAAATAAAAAATAAAAATAAAAACAAGAAAAAAGAAAAAAGCCCCAGGAGCATATCAGAGGTAACCCTTACTCACTGAGTGATGAGAGTTGGTGTTACTACCCAGACTTCTTATCCCTCACAGGGATACATTTGAGCATATTCTGTACAATGTTTTAAGAGGTCTCCAGTAGCATTGAGCCCCCATGGACCACAGCAATAACCTCACATTAAGGTAACTACTATTAGCTTTTCTCCCTCCCCTTTCTTTGCTGAATAAGCTACTTGTCTCTGGATCTAATTTTGGGTCAACTTCTCAACACAGCACTCTAGGCACATATTACCAGTCACCACTGCTACCTATTATATGGGAATTTCTCCAACAATCCGGCAGTAGTATTAGCAAATTGTATCCTAATTTCTACTTCAGCAGCAATAAACCAAGCATTGCTTTATAAATTTACTTCCTTCCTTTCTGAGTTGGTCATGTCCCAATAATTAATGACATCAAATTATTTGAGACTTTTATTTTGACTTGGCACAATCCAAGGTATTTTATCTATGAACTAGGTGAACAATACCTTATAAACAAGTTTTTCCCATCTTTTACAGTAGTCTTTGCTGAAAACAGGTCTCAGAGAATAAGTTCTCAGAATGACAAATTTTTCATTACTGTAATTACGGGAAATATTTATTCTATTTGTTATTGATTTGAGAGAGAAAAGGGAGAGAGAGAGAGGGACACACACACATAGAGAGAACTGTTGTTCTACTTATTTATGTATTTATTGGTTGATACTTGTATGTGCCCTGACTGGGAATGGAACTCACAACCTTGGCATATAGCGATGATGCTTTAGCCAACTGAGCTACCTGGCCAGGGCTAAAAAATAATTATTCTTTAATTCCAAAATTACCACCTAGTTTTTTAAATAACAGGAAATCATATTTAAATAAAGATTTTATCTTAAAATTCAACATCATCACATGTCTTTTTAATTAATTATGCTATTTACCTGATTTTGTGAAACACTTTTATAGCTACGATGAATTGTATACTTAAGATTATGCTGAAAGAAAATAAAATGAATAATACATTTAAAACCCACAGGAATCAGTAAATATAAAATGAGTCAATAAAACAGTGTATTTTGGGTGACATGATGCACAACATATTTACTTCATAGACAATCAAACCAGAGTACTCTCAGAGGAGTTGTAACAAAATACATACCTACTATAAAAGGGATTGTGCCATGATATTTCGTATGAAAAACCTAAATAGGTTCTTTAAAATGTACAGAGATCACTTACAAAGTTCCGTGTACACTATATTCTTATATACTATATTTACTAATCATGGGATATGCCTAAACCCAAAAACGGGTAGGCTTTCCTGAAAATCACTGAAACAATATAGTTAGTTTTGTTTTCCACAATATCTGGGCCAAATACATTAGTTCTTAAAGTTTAGGCTCATCATAATTACCCAGGCAGTTTTGCAGAAATGCACATTCCTAGCCCCAATCCCAGAAATTCTTACTAAGGAAGTCTGGATAGGGCCCAGTGACATGTGTTTTCACAAGAATCCCAGGTGAGTCTGACAGACAGTCCACATACAGACCACATCTTGAGAAAACCTAGTCCATCTGGTACTTCATAAATTCTTGTTGAACTGACATTTAAATGTTCAAATCCATTGACTATAAAGACAATTTACCTTGCTGAAGGAGGAAGCTATAAAATATATTTAAATGAATATATTACATAATTCCGCATGACCATATCAACCTACAGACAGTGTGTGGATACAAGAACAATGCAACTGCTTCCTGAGGAGCAGCTTCTCATTAGCCTGCCTGAGATTTGTAGAGGATTTAAATCGCCTGGTTTCATCCCAGGGACGTGAAAGGCATTCTATTACCTTCAGGAAATATTAAACAAAGTTCAAATTTGCGTAGCTTTCATATTTCCATGTGCTGCCTGGCTGCGTGTTAGCGTGGGCTCCACAAGTCTGCTTGATTTAGTGGTTCAACAAGCCCGCCAAAGAGGTCCTATCGCCTCTCTTCCACCACTCATGAAGAACCAACCTACAAATCACTTGTCAACAACTTTGATCTACCTTGTTTCAGGTGGTTTACTCTCTGTCTATTATTTCTGCTAAGAGACCCGTGAAAATTAAATACAGACCCTGCTGATGCTTGACTGACCCGGTGCTCCATCATAACAGCAGTGTAATAGCAATAAATCATTTCAACTTTAATCTATTGTTATTGATGAATGTACAATTATTTGTCATCTAATATGCTGAAAATGATGACCAAAGAAATAGATCAACTTTTTTCTTCTTCCAAGTGCGGCATTGATGGATTGTATCCCTAAGCTGTTATTACACTTATAATGGACTCCTCTGCGCTGACAGCATAGCTAGTTTTTTAATCATTCCATAGTAATCAACTTAAGACAACATAGCAAGACTCATAACTCATGTTCTTTTCTTTTTTGGCAGTGATGGGAAATGAAAATGTTTTTATTCTTTTGAAATAATTCTTACCTGACTAGGCTGAAGATTGCTTTAAAACTGTAAATAAATGGTTGCTTATTGAGCTGGAACTGAAACGTGACATATTAATATGTCTCTTTCCAAAGGGGGGGAAATTATTTAGGCCTGAGTGGAGTAAGACACCCCCCCCAAAAAAAAATAAAAGCTGATTCATTGCTAAGTTCATACCTTAGGAAAATAGTTTTACAAAGCCAATGTTATGAATAAAAATGCTATGGGGAAAAAATGACAATGTTAAAATAAAAAGTAATCCCTCTGAAAGCACTAATCTACTATCTTCCTTCTCTTCTCATTTATGCTTCTATTACTAGATCAAGTGGTTAGTAAATATTGTTTGATAAAATACACAGATCAGAAAGAAGATAGAAATTACTACTAAAATATAGAACAATCAACTTGAATAACCAACTGAAGATTAGCTTAATTGAAGTCTTATAACCAGGGGTTTATAGAAGAAGCCACATCAAGAGGGGTAGGAAGGACAGAGCCATGAAAAGAGATGGCGGTTGATATTCCAGGGTGCCCTAGCAGCTGCAAAGGATCTCCCCTCAAGCTGCCCTCCCCAACCTGAAACACCAGAGCCAGGAAAAGGTGCCTAGATTACATCTGCCTGTGAATATTAGGGATTTCACTTCTGGGAATCCTATATAATAAAACCCTAATATACAAATCAACCGAACGGTGGAATGACCAGCAGAACGAGCGGTTGCTATGATGCACACTGACCACCAGTGGGCAGATGCATTGAGCATCTGCCCCCCAAGAGGGAGGCAACTACAGCAGTGGCAATTGGGGGGGCGGGGCCAGCCAGCAAGCAGTGCCAGGCTGCCAGCCAAGGCAGGTGCCAGCAGGGATGGGGGGGAGGAGGTTGTCTCCTGATCACCCCACAGATGGCCTTGATCACCAGCCAGGCCTAGGGACCCTATCCTATATATTGGGAACAGTCTCTTAGATTTAAAAAGTAAAACTTGGCAAGGCTACTCTAAAACTGAAAAAACAGGGATGATGCAGTGATGACATGCATGGGCTCTGGCTTGCACATTTTGTGGTCAGCCCTGATTCTGACACTTGTGACTTTGTGACAAAGCCAATTACTTAACTTCTCTCTGCTTCAGTTTTTCCACCCATAAGATGGAGAGAATGCTACTACTGCCTCAGAAGGATCATGTTAATGTACTACTTTTTATAATCAGGGCAAAAAAATGTAGCTGTCCATTACAACAGCAAGATGATTTTCATTTGTATGAAAGTATGGTCACTGGTACATGTAGCATCCCAGATTGCGAGAGGGATGTCCAATTGCTGGTTTAGGCCCGACATCCCCGGTGGGGTCCTGGATTGTGAGAGGACACAGGCTGGGATGAGGGACCGCCCCCCCCCCCGAATTTCGTGCACCAGGCCTCTAGTATATGCTGTAATGGACATATTGGTACATATATTCTTTAGAAGTTATGTTTTTGGTTTCTTATGGATATACTAGAGTTGGAAGTAGTCCAAGTGCCCATCATTAGATGAGTGGATCAAAAAGCTGTGGTACATTTACACAATGGAATACTACTCAGCCATAAAAAGAAGGAAATCTTACCTTTTGTTACAGTAAGAATGGACCTGGAAAGTATTATGCTAAGGGAAATAAGCCAGAGTAAGACAAATACCGTATGATTTCACTTATATGTAGAATCTAATGAAAAAATAAACAAACAAAATAGAAATAGGCTCATAGATACAGAGAGGAGGAAGGTTGAGTGCTGGATGAAAAGTTGAAGGGATTAAGCAAAAAATATATATATATATCACTCATAGACACAGACAACTGTATGATGATTACCAGAGGAAAAGTAGAGAGGTAAAGGAGGGATAAATTGTGATGAAAAGAGACCTAAATTCAGGTGGTGAACACACAATGCAATATAAAGATGATGTATTATAGAATTGTATACCTGAAATCTATATTTTTTTATTAATAGTGTCACCCAAATAAATTTAAAAAAGAGAAAAATTATTTCATCAACAACTACTCAAGATAAAGTTTTTACATAATCCAACAAAGTATACATAGTTGAATAGAAGGTTCAACATCTTGGGACCAAAACTGAACTTTAATCCCTCTCATAACTTGTTTCTATGACAAAAAAAAATACGCCTGAAAATTTCTAGTAAATGCTAACCTAAGTCCCTCTTGCTGCCACCTATGTATAGGAATGGTTTTCCCACAACTAAGAAAAGTACAAATGGCACTGCTGGGTCTAAGTGAACAAAATTTTGATTCCCATACAGGACCCAGCTTTTACGTCCTTATTAATTCAGACACTGTTTAGAAAAGCAGCCACATTCTTATATTCTCGAAGGCACAGATTTGGAATATACTGTAAAGTAAATAAGGAATACATTATGGCAATTAAATATAATTTGATGCAGAGAAACTCAACATGTAGTCTATAGGTCAGCAGCACCTGGAAACATGTTAGAATGTAAATATGTAGGTCCCAACCCACTGAATCTGAGACTGGGGCCCAGGAAATTGTCTTGCAAGTCTCCAGGTAATCCTGATATGTATGAAATTTGGGAAGCACTTATTGAATAGTGCCTTCTATCTTTGTGTTACTTATTACCTGGGAAAGGCCCCATAACAGATACAGCAGGAGGATGCTTCTAGTACAGACCAGGATAACGTAATCATTTAGAGCATAATTCTGGAGTCACCCTAAATATGCATATTAGCTTAAGTGCTCTCTATATGTAACCCAAGGAAAGTCATTTACCCTTTTTCTGCCTCAGTTTTCACATTGGTAAAATGAAAAGAAGAATAGTGCTTATTTGCATAAGGTTATTGAGAAGATTAATTATTTAACAGATGTAAAGGACTTGATAAGTGCATAACAATAAATATTAGATATTTATATTACTCCATCACCTATATTTAAAGACTATTTTGAAGGAATTAAAAATGTTTAGGAGAGGAGAAACCAAGATGGGGGCATAGGTAAACACCGGAAATTGCTGCCTCCCACAACCACTTCAAAAACACAACTAAAAGGCAAAACGGACATCACCCAGAACCACAGGAAGGCTGGCTGAGTGGAAATTCTACAACTAGAAGGAAAGAAAAAAGCACACTGAGACTCAGAGGAAGTGTGGAAGTAAAGTGCAGAGGTACGGAGTCGCCCGTGGAAAGGGCTGGCAACTGAGGATGTGGCACACGTGGAAAGGGCTGGAAACTGAGGACACAGTTGTCTTTTTTAATCGGGAGGGAGTCTCAAGCTCCCAATAGCTCTGAAAAACAGTTCCAGGTGAGTCTCTGGGGACCCAGACGCATATGGGGAGAAACTGGACTGTCTGGCATCAGGCAGAACTCGAGGGCAGCTATCTCTCAGAGGTGCTTGCAGCGATTACCTCCGGACACTGAGAGGCGGGGCCTCTTAGGGTAGGACTGAGGAGGAGCCATAGCTGTTTGCTCCGCCCTTTTGATCCACTGAGACCCCGCCCCACCCAAGATGTGCACAGAGGCTTTTGCATATGAATGGCCTGGCCCTTTGCAGTCTAAAATTACATACCAAACTGCAGCTGGGTCAGAGAGACACAGAACATCCAAAAGAAGGCCCAAGGCCCCACAGCAGCTTGCATTGCTTCACAGC
>NW_006283436.1:267570-284746 GCF_000327345.1 Myotis davidii
AACAGAAGAGTGAGGAAGGCCTAGGGTAGGGCAGGAACCAGGTTGAGGTGGGTAATTGGGGGGGAATAAAGGTGACATCTGTGATACTCTCAACAATAAAGATTTAAAAATTGGGGGGGGGGGAGAAAGTTAAAAGAAATAATACCTTTATGTAAATATGTAACTTATTTAGAATTGAGGGTAAGAAAAGAGCTTCACAGATAAAGAAAAGCTAAAGGAGTTCATCACCACCAAACCAGTATTATATGAAATGCTGAAAGTTATCCTTTAAGAAGAGGAAGAAAAAGAAAAAGGTAAAGATACAAATTATGAACAACAAATACACATCTATCAACAAGTGAATCTAAAAATCAAGTGAATAAATAATATGATGAACAGAATAAACTGGTGGATATAACAGAATCAGGGGCATAGAAAGAGAGTGGACTGACTATTCTCCAGGGGAAAAGGGGTGTGAGGGGTGTGGGAAGAGACTGGACACCTATGGATGAGGACAGTGAGTAGTGGAGGTAAGGGCAGAGGGTGGGGTGGGAACCGGGTGGAGGGGAGCTATGGGGGGGTGGGGAAGAGGAACAACTGTAGTAATCTGAACAATAAAGATTTAATTTAAAAAAAAGAAAATGTTTAGGAGAAGACAGTGACTTCAAAGAAAGTAGACAGTTGTGCTAACATTTATGTCAGATGTTTTAAGTTTTTGAAAGGCCAACTTGAAAATAATGTTTTATTCTTGTCATATGGTTGAAAATCCTTATAAAATAAAAGCAAATAATTATCATTCTTTAATTAGGCTTGTCAAATTTCTGGTTTTCACAAACAAAACAGAACTAGCGTGATTTTTCATAATTCAGATCACTACATTGTTTTACCAACACATCTAATAAAGCCACAATATTCCAGCCTTAACATAGTCATTACTTATCTGTTTCATCTTTAATACCTGGTTAGTCTAAAATTCTGGCCTCTGTTGGAGCAAAATGAGGGTTTTAAGTGGTAAAGTTATAGTGACTTGCTGCTGTGAATCCAATTTTGGGGTAAAACCCCGAGCATGTAGGAACTGCAGCCTCATGAATTACCGTATTTGCCGGCGTATAAGACGATTTTTTGGCCCTGAAAAATATGCCTCCAAGTGGGGGGTCGTCTTATACGCCAGGTACACTTCAGATAGACTGCCCATAGTGCTTGCCCCGTGCCATAGTGGCCTCCCGATGCCCGCCCATTTCATTCCACATACCGTTCAGGCATCAGCAGCGGTGCTGGGTGTATGCTCGGCTGTTATGCGATTTTACCACACTCGCAAAATCGCACACAGCCGACCATACCCCCAGTATGATAGCGCAAAATCGCGAATCGCGATACCATATTGGTGGTATGGTTGTCTGTGTGCGATTTTGCGAGAGTGGAAAAATCGCATAACAGCCGAGCATACACCCAGCAGCGCTGCTGATGCCTGAACGGAATGTGGAATGAAATGGGCGGGCATCGGGAGGCCACTATGGCACGGGGCAAGCACTATGGGCAGTCTATCTGACGTGTACCTGGCGTATAAGACGACCCGCCACTTGGAGGCATATTTCTCAGGGCCAAAAAATCGTCTTATACGCCCAGTCGTCTTATACGCCAGGTATACTTCAGATAGACTTCCCATAGTGCTTGCCCCGTGCCATAGTGGCCTCCCGATGCCCGCTCATTTCATTCCACATACCGTTCAGGCATCAGCAGCGGTGCTGGGTGTATGCTCGGCTGTTATGCGATTTTACCACACTCGCAAAATCGCACACAGCCGACCATACCCCCAGTATGATAGCGCAAAATCGCGAATCGCGATACCATATTGGTGGTATGGTTGTCTGTGTGCGATTTTGCGAGAGTGGAAAAATCGCATAACAGCCGAGCATACACCCAGCAGCGCTGCTGATGCCTGAACGGAATGTGGAATGAAATGGGCGGGCATCGGGAGGCCACTATGGCACGGGGCAAGCACTATGGGCAGTCTATCTGACGTGTACCTGGCGTATAAGACGACCCGCCACTTGGAGGCATATTTCTCAGGGCCAAAAAATCGTCTTATACGCCCAGTCGTCTTATACGCCGGCAAATACGGTATGAGTTCACTTGCCTTCTGCACAAAGTGTGTGCCTGGTATGAAGGGGAGGAATGAACAGGATTGAATATTCTCAGAGGGAGTAGAGGGCTCTAAACTGTCAAACTGAGAAAGCAAGCTGCTTTCTGCAATAGTAGGAGACAACTGAATAGTCTCATGGAAGGGAAGACTTCACCATACCCCTAATACATTAAATAACAGTCTCCACAAGACTTAAGCTTTAGTTTGTCATAACTGACCCTGTTCTTCTTTTACACCTATGATAAATATATAGTGTGGTGTGGAATTAATGACTTTCTAAAGTTATATTAGTCACTCTGCAATATCAAATATTCATTTGCTTTATTCTTTAATAGGTCTTTCTCTTTAGTCATTGTCATCTCCATTATTATTCTCAGAAATGTCTCTCGGTTTAACAATAAAGTCATATTTTTCTGTAGTCCTAATAGAGTATTGAAATATTATAATTATTTGTAATTTGTTGTGACTGTTATTAAAGCTGCAAATTACCATCCAAACTTTCAACTGATTTCCTATGCCTTTTCTCAGCTCTCCTTAAAATTATTTATAAGTTTTCTCCTAGTCTTATAATCCTTAGCAAGGTTAAATGACTTTGCCAATCAAATCCCTTTTGTCAGGCTCTTCCCATATTGATAATATCTTTATTTATTTGACTTCATTAGTATAAGCCATACTTCTCAGTTTATTACATGAGAATATTATTAAGATGGAGATCATTGGTATTAAATAACTAAAATAAATGGTGTTCATTATAGTTGCTTCCCAGGACCTACAAAATTCTTTAAATATACAAATAAATACTATTTTTATAAGGTAAATGTGCAGAAGCTGTAGTACATTTTCTTTTCAATGCCATATACAATTGCACAATGGTTTTGTCTCAAATGCAAAATTACTTTGAAACATACATTTCTAAAATCTCACTTCAAAATAAACAGATGAATAGAAATTCAGAATTTCTTTATCTCTATTTTCAGTATAACTGAAAATATGTCTGGCCAGTGTAAGAAGCCTATAATATAAAAAACATGCAAGTAAAATGACATATTCAAGGATAAATAATTGGTTATTTGACTATATTCTCTTTTACATATTTAAATTTCTTTCTAAAAATATTTTTAGTGATCATAATGAAAAATGAATAGACTTAATTATAATTAGCAAATTATCATATATGATATAAATCAACTCATATTTATATAGTAAAAGTGCAAGTGATAGTAAAAAGGTAGAGTGCTTATGTAGGTAGTACCAAAATTGTTGATTTCTTATTAAACTCCACCAATATTTTGTAAGGTGAAACACCTAAATTTTTAAAGAAATCTTCAAAATTGTAATTAGGACAAAAGTGTAATCAGGGCATTAAATCCCTCAGTCTTCATATTTTTTCTGCAAAATTCATTCTACAAACTTCTACTTCTCAAAATAACAATAATTTCTGAGAGGTTTCCCTGTCAGGTGCTCTGCTGATTGCTTCATATCAAAGAGACATGATTATTCCTACCTAATGTATCTAGAAATTAATAGTTGACATAAGAACAATTTCCCAATTTAATTAAGAGGCTGAAACTGAATTATGAGGCCAGATACATCTACTTTAATAATTGTTACAATGAAGACCGTATTTGTATACCAAATACTAAAATACTATATTTTCAAATACTGTATTTCCCAGTATCCCTTGCAGTTAAATTGAGGCCATATGTCTACTTATAGTCACTGAACAATAAATGGAAGTGATAAATGTTACTTCTCTCCAATGCAGATTAGAAAACAGTGTACAATCTCTATGCTTTTCTCTGTTAAGGCTAGTTTGGAGGCATCTTTCAGATGGTGGAATTACATAAAGTTGCCTAGAACAGTAGAAATTTATTGTCTCACAGTTCTGGAGGCCAGATCTCTATAATAAAGGTGTCAGTAGGGCTGTGCTTTCTCTGTAGGCTCTAGGGAAGAAACTGCTCAGTATTTGTTGGCTCATAAATAGTCATTCTCTCCCTGTGCCTCTTCACATTGTCTTTCTTTCTGTGTATCTGTATCTGTGTCCAAATTGTACCTTTTACTGTATATGGACACTGATTAAAGTAGATTAGGGCCCACTCTTCATGTTAACTGGACTACATCTGCAAAGACCCTGTTTCAAAATAAGATCATATCCTTAGGTGCCAATGGTTAGGTCGTAACATATTTTGGGGGGAACACAATTCAATCTATAAAACCACTCATTCTGCATGAGACATGACAGCAAGAAACCAATCTTTATAATGTTTTACATACTGAGATTTGAGTATTGGGTTTTCTTCTTTGTTAATTTGTTTTACCACAAAATAGCTTCTGTTCTTACCTTTTTCTATACTATACTGACTTATTCTATATCATAACACCTCTAGTCAATTTTTCTTGTCAGCATTTTTATTCCCATACCATATCTACTGAGTCCAGTTGAATAAATCTCTCTATGTGCAGCCTAACAAAGTTTGGTGCATGATCTGTGCCCTGGTTGTTGGTCAAACACTTTACCATTTTCCTCATTGACTACTAGTAATGGTCAATATTCCCTCAAGCCTCATAATCACCACCAATTTCCTTCCATTCTCTTTTTCCCTTGAGAAAATGGCAGTGACAATAATTAACTATATGGCTATGAAATATACATTAGAAATGACCGGCTTCAGATAAAGTCCTGAGTTTGTACATAGAAATATAAGGTTCTCCATAATATGGTCCTTGTATACATACTTCTCCAGTTTATTCCATACCTCTCTCCTCTTCATACCTGATATGACAGACATATCAAATGATAAAAAACATTGTATATGAAGATTTGTTCATATTCCTATGCCTTTTATCATGCTGTTTTCTACATATAACTGGTCTACCTCACCCCACCCCCATCTCTTCTATATGTACTCCCTGAAAAACTCATATGTTTAAAGGAGTCAACTTTGCGGCATTTCCTAATTCCTTCAGGTAGAATTGGGAGATGAGTTAGGATAGCATTTACTGCTTTAATAAATTATCTCAGAATGTCAGTGGACTGATATGCCCACATATTAGTCCAATTACAATGTTCATGATCAGTAATGATACAGGGACCCAGGCTGCTTCCACCATAAATCAGAGAAGGCACACTGATGTAGAAAAGCCTGAAAAACGTGTCCCTTTTCTTGGAAAACACCTTCAGTGATAACTCTGTTAGTGGTTTGTTAGCCCTCTCAATCTCTTGGTTCCCAAGTCAATTGAGCTCCCACTGCCTTTTGTACACCGTCTCTTCTAAAGTATCTGTTGAACTACATTGCATTCTGCATTCTTTGTTTCATGTCTTCTCTCCAAATACACTCTTAATTTATTGTGAGAACAAATAGTGCCTTGATAATTGCATTTTCTCATAGTCCTGAATTTTACCTGGCACATCGCAGGAAGGTGTATATTTCACTTAGTTGTTGGATTTTTTAAAATGTGTTAATTTCTGCTATTATTAGAATTACCACTGTCCTGTGATTTCATAAAATAAAAAACCATTTTTAAAAAAGAATCCAACTCATTTGTAATACTCCAATTTTTTTCTAGATCTAAAAGATAGCTAATATTCATAGCTAAGCTTGTTAAGCAGCAAGCCTAAAACCCCTAATCAAATTTGACATTGCCAGTGGCATTTAATTCTCAAGTATTCAAGTGATAGAACACAGAAACATATATTTTGTATTAGTGAAGTCTGATAACATCTAATTTGGTTATTACTAAGTCCAATTATTTGAAACTCAATATTATTCCTAAGAAGTTTATATGATAATGAATTTCGCCTACTTTATTTATTGCTCAGAGTTGTTTGGACTATGGCATTCACATTGATCATGAAATAATAAAAACTAATGAAATATTTGGAGAACAAAATAGAAAAAAGTAAAGTCTAAATATGCAGCTGCAATGGAACCACTCATATTAAAATTTATTTTAAAATTTTATGATCAGTTTCAATTTCAGTATGTATAGTTCTGCATTTTTATTTGTTTTCACATGTGTTAGCGGAAATGAATTGTTCTAATTAGTATAAATTGCTATATAAGGGAAATAAAGAAGTTAAAGCTATCTTGAGGCCACTATAGCTTAAAATTTAGTCAGGAATGTACCATTCCTCTTTTCCACATGCTATCATTAAAAGAATACACACTTAATAAAATAGTTTTTAAAGAAACATAACTACAAAGTCAATAACATTAATTCTGGATTATAAATCCCATTATAAAATTGTATCAAGATAACATATCTGTTGTCATTAAACCAATAATATTGACAGTTTTGTGAACCGTTGTTTTATAAATTTGAATTATAAGCTACCCAAATTCTCTCTTCCTCATACTCAACAACCATCTTTTTTATAATGTTCTAAATGCCTTAAATCCCAGTATAAATTATATAATCTCATACAGATTGTCAAATCACAAATTCTCATTGGCAAAATATAATGACTTTTTTTATATTAACTTCATTATTACTTTGAGACTGTTTTATGACTAGTGGGTAAAAAAAAAAGTCAATTAGATAAGCTTAATCAGTCTAGTATTTTTCCCCCCCAGCAATTTCAAGTTTAAACAGCCAATTAGGTTTCTCCTCTTCCCCTTCCGTATCCATGGGCTGGATAACAAAGGTTTACAGAATTAAAGATCATGACCTCAAGAAAAGAAATCTGGTCAGCAGTCATTTTCAGTGGTGATGGTCTTTCTAAGTTGTAAACTCCTCTCTGCTGCCCGGCTGTCATTCCTCCATCCCTGTGGCTGTCATGGACACAGTATCAACTGGTCGCCAATTACATGGTCCAACATGATGTTTTCTAGGGCCCTGGACAGCTCACTTGTACTCTTTCTCACATCCTGCAAATGTCGTATTCTTCTCCATTTAATGGGTAGTGGAAAAGTTCCCTTGACTACTGTCTCAGTGTTCCATATAGGAAGTGAATCACACGGCCCTAATATTCTCACCACACATAAATTACCTTGGGGTCTTATGCCCCTTAAATTCAGCCCCATAACAGCATAGAGCCTCTCTTCTGACACCCTCCCTATATGTCTGCCATCCTCGAAATACTTATAAAATCTCAACAAGTAAACTGACTCTTAGAGTTCACTGCAATCCAACCATCATCATTTATGTAAAAAATGTACTTCTGTTACAATGTATATAAAACAAAACTAACACATCTAAGAAAAGAATGCATTAAATTGATCATCCCAAAGGAGCAATGGGCAATGAGAATGTTGATGGGTCAGCTTGCATAGGGAAGATGTTGCCCATCACTAGCCATGGAACTGCATACCTTAAGGTAACTCAAGAATCTCTTCTGCCTCAAATACCACAGCATGAGGCCACTACACATTTGGATAAAGCAACATATCCCAATGCTGACTTCAGACTCACTTAAATAACCTCCTGACAAGTTACCTAGTGAAATGGTACACGGAATGTACTGGTGCACAGCCACACATTTTATTGTTAGGAATACATCAGCATATTTTGTACACCACGTTCTGAAGAGTTTTGCTTGCATAATTCCATAACTTCTGCTCTAGTTTATGCCAGGACACTAACAACAAAGTTGTTTTTCTGAGTCCACAAGACAGAGACAGCAGCAAGTAGTTAGGTAAGAGCATTCTTACAAGGGGTCTATATCCAAGGTCCTTTCTTCAAAATTCTACGATACAAATTCGTCTGGTCAATAGCATGCAACTAATGGCCAGGCTTTGTCAATTGGTAAGTGACAGCTCTGTAAGTGAAGCAGCTCAACATTTACTTTTATAAAAGATCTTTGATTAAAACTCCGGTATATTTATCCCATTTACTGCAAAGCTTGCTATTGGCTGTTTACAAATAACTACCCAAGGTTTATTGTCATTTAGCACATAAATGTCTATAACATTCAGCTGTGCTTAATTTGTTTCTATCAGGGAGACTGTCCTTGTGAGAAAGGCATAGTCACACACATGCCAGAGCAGTGGCGGATCACATCACAGAGGAGAGACAAGAAAAGTAAAAAGGAAGCATTGCGAGGGTGGCAGGAGAGCCTGGGTGATCTCCTTACCTGAGTGAGTACTGTGCTCAGGCCTCATATTCAGCCAGTGCCAGGCAGCAGTCAGATATTATTGATTCCATACAGCTGAATCATACGGAATTCATTCTCCCTGGTACTTGGCCAGAAACAAGGTTTATTAAGCCTTACATCGCTTTATCATCAAGGTTAACTCCTCGCTCTAAGGGCCATTAAGAGAGCTTTATTATTAGTTTGTAATTTTGTATGTTTTAAGTGGAATGACATTATTTTGCCCAAGTGAATAAAATGAAGTACAGTAATTGTAATTGCTATTGCCAGACTCCATAGTGAGCCTCACAGGATTTTCTAAAAGTAAAATGACAATGCATCATCATCAACCTGGCCATCATCCCGCCACAACGACTCCTGGAATATTTCCAACATTCTCCAACAATTCTTGGGTGTCCCTGCATAAGATATATGGCACGTCAAAGTCCAGATTCATTACTACTATTTTTTTCCTTCGGTATAAGATAATCCTTCATCATTGACTCATTTTTTAAAGGAGTCCTCCAGTTAAAAATATATCAAGATCTTGCCATAAGATTTCTTGACACTGACTCGTTATTATAGAAAATAATATGTTCAAGAAAACTAATGGATATCATAATGACCAAGTGACAAAGCATAGCACTATATGCACAAGATGGATAGCATTGACATAAGATGATAAACTGGAGTACCTGAACATTCATGGTGATTTAAATCATATTCGCTTAAGAAAAGTGCAGTTGAGAATTAAGAAGAACCAACGCATTACAACGCATTTGAATATAACAAATTCTTAATGCCTTAGGCCTACTTTACCTGGTTTCTGTCCTGAGAAATAATCTCATTGCTTGCTGCTTGTTCCCCTGCCCATTTCCCGTCATACCTTCTTGCTTCATATTGATCTGGGCACATACAACACACACACTAACCACATGCAAGAGCACACTTGTGTGCAGCCAGCTTGGCTTCTGACTGTTTATTAGCTACTACATACTCTTGCATATCACTGGCATTTTGTTCTAGTATCTTCTACTTAAAACTGCTTTGGCTCTCCTTACTCCTTGTTCTACTTACTTAGGACCAGAGTAGATCTGGCTCCTCAAGAAACACATATGGTTTGCAATGAAGAAGAAACTTAATTGAAACTAACTTAAGCCAAACTGTGGATGCTACATTTAGAAAAGCACTTTTCATACAACCATAGTCACATGGCTGCAGCAGGCTTAGGGTTTGTATAAATATGGATGAGGCATGACAGAGAAAGTTCCAGTTTCCTTACACATGATAATGAGAATCCAATCAAGTCACACCCAAACACTGCGTACACTTAGCAAGATGACCTATTGCATATACCTGTGGATTGGTATCAGTGAATGCACAGCTTATTAATCCTCACGGAGATACTTTTTTCCATTGATTCTTTTATTTGAGAGAGTGGAACAGAGGGAGTGAGGGAGGGAGGAAGGGTGAGGGAGAGAGCGAGAGAGAGAGAAAGAGAGAGAGAGAGGAACATCAATTGGTTGCCTCCCCCACCTACCCTTACTGAAGCTGGGGATTGAACTTGCAATTCAGATATGTGTCCTTGACTGGGAATCAAACCTGCAACCCTTCAGTCTGCAGGCCAATGCTCTAGCCACTGAGAGACTCGCCAGAACAATACACAAGCTTTATATAAGTAGCATTGGCAATTTTTTCAGAACAGGCATAAAAGCTTTCTGCATCATTCTCCACAGTCTTCAAGAAAACAACAAAAAATTCTGAAAGATCTTGCTTTAAGCATGCCTAGTTCATGGTACAACAGAAATGCCTACTGAAATAAAGGAGGTAACAAATAATCAGAGACCACTAATTTATGTTCATTTAGTTTGATTCAAACTAATGGTTGAGGCTGATGGTCTGCTGTGAGCCCGCTCCAGGCTGTCGGTGAAATATCCATTCCCGGCCTCTCCGTGTGGCCTGGATTCGCCACAATGTGGTGGCTGGGTTTTTAGAGCATGCTTCTCAGGAGAGTGAACAAGTCAGAAGGAAGCTCTATTGCTCCTAGTCTCCAAAGCCAAGCACCATCACTTCCACTACATTGTGTGGGTTGAGACATTCACAAAGATCTATCCAGTTGCAAGAGAAAAACACACACACACACACATATATACCTTACCTTTTATGGGAAAAATGTCATCATCATATTGGGGCAGATAGTTTCTTAGAAATACCTATTTGCAATAAAAGGAAACAAGCATTAAAATTTTGATAGGCATTGCTAAATTGCTTTCCAAATTGGCTTTACCATTTATTCTTCAAATGGCTATTATAAGGTAAACTTTAACTCACATTATGACTTCTAAAGCTTAAAATATAGTTTAAAAAATTGTCATGCCCAATCTATTCCAACCAAGAATAATAAATATAACTTCTATTCAAATTCTATTCAAATAATTTCAGTATTTCTGGGGGCAGGGGGAGGAAGAGAGGGACAAATGGAGAGAGGGAGGGAGGAAGGAAGGGGAGGGGAAAGGAAGGAAGGAAGGAAGAGAGAGAGTGACACAGAGAGGCTAATATGTTTTTAAACAAAGCTCTCAAGACACAGGTAGGTTTTTAGTCTTTTCTTGCCTGCTTTCCTGTTTGTATAATTGAGGTAATTTATACAATCTTCTTCAAAATATTGTGATAAGGCAGAAATAAATGAATGGTAATAATGTACGTAAAGATTTTGGCATAGTAAGCAAACAATAAATGCTAATTCAGTAGTCTATATTCATAATTTTTATAATTATTCTCATTATCTTTTTAACACTTTTTCATTTTCCCAAACTTTTCAAAAACCAAAATGTATATTAGCCTATCTCCCATTCAATTGCCTTTAAATCTACAACCCCTTGTAAACTGTTTTCAGTTCTGTACATATTTTACAAAAAAATAATTTTACTAAGAACTTCAACAATCTCTCATTTTCTAAGTTAACAATAATTAGTCTTTACAGTAGATCTCTTTGCTACTTTTGACACTAGTTATTTACCTCTTTCCTTTTAACATGCATGTATGTGTACATGCAAGTATTTATGTATTTTTATCATTATTTGCTATTATTCCTAGAAATAAACTTATTCATTGCATAAACCAATCAAGCTAAAGGCAATGGGGTGGTCTCCTCAAATTGCTGAAAGCAATCTATACCCAGTAAAATTATGTGTTAAAAATAAAAGATATCAAGACCTTCTCAGGAGAGAGAGAGAGAGAGAGAGAGAGAGAGAGAATGAATTGCCAGAGACCTTTATTACAAGAAATGTTAAAAGCAGTTCTTTAAAAGAAGTATAATACCAGGCAAAATTTGGGATCTACACATAAAAACTGGAAAGCATAAGAAAATGAATAAATGAAGGTAACAATTAATTTTCCAATTGCTCTAAAAAACTGAATAAAGCAAAAATAGAAGCTATAGTACTGTATATTTTTCTAACTAGGTGAAAGTGAAATGCATAGCAAAACATTATAAAAATCAAAGGAGGAAATGAGAGACTGTTTTTGTAAGGTGTTTACACAATACATTAGGCACTATGGTAATATATAAAGATGCAATATAAGTAATTATAAATAATTATCTTAAAATATAAGACAACCACTGAAAATTTTGAAAATTGATATGAATATTAAGGCAGTAGTAAAGAAAATGGATTATAAGAGAATATTATGAACAATTATATACCAACAAGTAAGAGAACCTGTAAAATATGGATACATTTCTAAAAACACAAACCACCAAAATGGTCTAAAGAAGAAATAGAAATTCTAAACAGACCTGTAACAAAGAAAGATATTTAATAAGTAATTAAAAATCATCTAACATCTAAAAAAAGGACACTTCAGTCATTTCCATGTCTTGGCCTACCATGAATAAGACTACAATGAACATAGGGGTGCATATATCTTTGCAAGGAAACGTCTTCAAATTTTTGGGGTAGATATTCAGAAGAGGGTTTGCTGGGTCATACAGTAACTTATTCTTATTTTTTTAAGGAATCTCCATACTGTTTTCCATAGTGGCTGAACTAGTTTACATGCCAGCAGTGAATAAGGGTTCCTTTTTCTCCACAACCTCTCCAACACTTGTTATTACTTGTCTTGTTGATAATAGCCATTCCAACAAGTGTAAGATGGTATCGCATTGTAGTTTTGATTTGCATTTCCCTAATAGCTAGTGAAGTTGAGCTTCTTTTCATATATCTATTTGACATTTGTTATGTCTTCTTGGGAAAAGTGTGTGTTCAAGTCCTCTATTTTTTAATTGGATTGTTTCCAAGGTGTTGACTTGTATGTGTTCTTTGTGTATTTTGGATATTAACCCCTTCAAGAGATGATCGGATAAAGAAAATATATTCTTATATATAATGAAATACTGCCATTTGCAATAACATGGATAGACCTTGAGAATATCATTCTAAGTGAAATAAGTCAAACAGGAAAAGTTAACAACCATATGATTTCACTCATATGTGGGATATAAAACTGAAAGCAACAAAGGAGCAAACAGGAAAAACAAGTAAGTAGCCACAGACACAGACAACAGTATGGTGGTTCCCAGAGAGAAGGGGGGTGGGAGAGTAGTAAAGAGTAAAGGGGCTTAAATGTATGGTGATGGAATAAGATTTGATTTTGAGTGGTGGGCACACAATACACTATAAAGATCATGTATTATAGAAATACTACAGGCCCAGCCTGCCCCCTCTCACAGTTTGGGAGCCCTCAGGAGATGTCCTACTGATAGCTTAGGCCTGCTCCCCATGGGAAGTGGGCCTAAGCCACAGTCTGGCATCCCTCTGCGGGAGGCGACCGGGCTGATCAGGGGGAGACGCCGCCCCCATCACCCTGCTACTGCTGCCACTGCTGGCCATGGGGGCTGAGAGGCGTGAGCCCTGGGCCTCGCAGCCTCCGGGGCTCACTGCTGCCTGAGCCCGGGCCTGACATACAGCAGGGCTCACTGCTGCCTGAGCCCCGGGCCTGACATACAGCAGGGCTCTCGGCTTCCTGAGCCCATGGCAGCCTGAGCCCCAGGCCTCACAGCCGCTGTGCCTTTGTCTGGGTGGACATCCAAAAGACATACGCCTTTATTAGCATATTACCCTTTTATTAGTATAGATACACCTACATTATCCTATCAGTCAATGTCACCCCAATAAATTTAATTTTAAAAATATAAGAAATGAAAGCCAAGGAGCAGATAGCTTTAATAGTGATTTCTACCCAACATTTAAAGAAGAATTAAGACCAGTACTTCTCACACTTTCCTAAACAAAAAGAAGACTTTCTAACTCATTCTATAAGGCAAGCATTATCTTGGCACAGAAGACAGATAAAGACATAATAAAAATAAAAGTACAGGCTAATATCCTTTATGAATATACATAGATAAATCCTCCAATAAAATGTTAGTATATCGAAAGGAGTATAGACCATAAAAAGTGGGATTTACCCCAGGAATGCAAAAGTGCTTAAACATATGAAAAGCAATCAATGTGATATGCCACATAAATAGAACGAATGGGGGGGGGTGATAATCTGTTAATGTAGAAAACCATTTTCAAAACCAACACTCATGATAAAAATACTCAGCACTATGAACACAAGGAACTTTTTCAACCTGATAAAGGGCACATGTGAAAAACCCAGTTAACAATATATTTAGTAGTGAATAATTAAAAGCTTTGTCCAAGATGAGAAATAAGAAAATGATGCCCCCATGCCACTGTTACTGAACTCTGTACTGGAAGTTCTAGCAAAAGAAATTATGCAATGAGAAGTAATAGAAGGCATTCAAATTGGAAAAGACAATCTATCTCATTACAAATGACATGAGCCTACATATAGAAAATCCCAGAGAATCCACAAAACAGCTATTAGAGCTAATAAATGAATCCAGCTATGTCTCAGGGTACAAGATCACCATAAAAAAAAATGATTAGCAATGAGCAACATGAAAAGGAGTTTAAGAACACAATTCCATTACAATAACATAAAAAATGCACTTTTTTTCCAAATCATTCTAGAAGTCAGTATTATCCTGATATGAACCAAAGGTAATAAAAGAAATTTGCCTCATAAACAAATATGAATAATTCACAATAAAAAACTTGCAAATCATATGCAATAATATATAAAAAGACTAAACATCTCATGGTCAAGTGGGGTATAGCCCTGGAATACAAGGTTGGTTTAACATTATACAATAAATCATTATGATCTCACACATTACCAAATTAAAAACACAACCAATACCAACAAAAACATGTGATCATTTCATCAAAACAAACATCTGACAGAATCCAGCATCTATTTCTGATAAAAGTTCAGAGAAAAGTAGAAAGACAACATCCTAATCTTGATAAAGGGCATCTACAAAATATTGTAGCTAATATCACACTTAATATTGAAAGACTGAATGCTCTTCTTCTACAATCAGAAAAGAAAAAAAGATGTTTACTTTCACCATTTCTTTTCAATATTTTAGTGCAATTTTGGGCCAATCCATAATAATAAAAACATAATATGCTAATTAGACCGATATCCTTCTGGACGACCTTCCAGATGAAGCCCGGATGCGGGGAATGCCCAGGTCCCAAGTATGAGAGGGAAGCTGGTGCTGGAAGCCGGGGGAAAGAAGGCCTACTCTTGCACAAATTTTGTGCATCAGGCCTTTAGTGCAATAATAAGAGGAATGGGGGATATCCAGGTAGAAAAGATATAATTAAAGCTGTCTTTATTCACAGATAACCTAATTGTTTACAAATAAAATGTGGGAGAATATACTCATAGCTACTGTAACTATTGAGAGTTTAGTAACATTAAAAAAAATATAAGATCAATGTAGAAAAACAATTGAATTTCTATGTACTAACAATTGAAAAATGGAATAAAAATACCATTTACAATAGCTTCAAATGCATAGCATATGCAGTAATAAGTATGATAGAAAGTATCCAAGTTCAATACACTAAGAACTACTAAATTTTGCTAAAATAATTTTTTGGAAGATCCAAAGAAATAAAGAGATAAGTTTTCTGTATTGGTCAGAAGACTCAAAATTTTAAGATGTCAATTCTCCCCAAATTGATGATGAATAAACATAGTTCCAATAATATTCAGAAGGCTTTCTTTATAGAAATTGACAAGCTGATTTGAAAATTCGTACATGTTGTGACTTTGTTAAATTAACACCTGCTAAGTAGAGCTCCAGGGTGTTGGAGAGTGAGCAGTTAGTTGTTTAACAAAAGACCATAAGAAAATTGAACTAGGAAAGTTTATTACACGCAGATCCTGAACTCACAGGTACATGGCACATCTTGAGGGGCCACATGTGAGCAGGGTGTAGGCACAGAGTGACAAGACCTGTGACCCATGCCTTTAGTAGTGTCTCTGGTAGGAGTTACTTGGTGTTCCTTGGCTAAGGTTAGATTGGTCAATTTCAACCAGAAATAGTATGCTTCATGGGGTCTCATCTAAGGGGCGCACAGGAAGGCCCTGGGCCCACAGTCCAATGAATGATAAGTCAATTATACCTTAGGAATAAAAACGAAAGAAAATACAAGTTTCTATTTGTAAGGCAGAACTTAAAGATGTGTATGCTAGGAAAATGCTAAGTAGTAATCTTATAATTCCCATGTAGTCTAAAGAAACAGAAGTAATTGTTTATAGAAAATGAAAAAGGAAGCCTCCATGTGGAGAAGGAAAATGAGAGCTGGAGAGAGAGGGTTTTATGGGTTCTCTGTGGCTTTCCAGTTTCTCATTTTAGACCACTTCTGAGACCCCTCAGCGTGCATCCCCACATACTCCGAGACACCCTCTATTTCCTGTAGAACATCTTCATTATCAGTTCACATATTCATACTTAGTTTGTGTGTGTGTTTAGACTAGCACAAGTAGGTTTCTGATCCTTGCAACCTAAAATGTCCAACTAATAACTGTCCCATGACACAGCATACCTGAAGCTGCACAGTTAGTCTTTTTTCTCCTGTAGGCAGATCTACAGGGGAAACCAAATCATAATTGGCTTGTTTGGTGAATGTGGATGCAGCACAAAAATGAATTTGCTAAATGAAGTGTTAATAGGATCAGATTCGGCTTTTCGAGCCGAGGAGGAAGTGAGGGCGGGGGGGAGCCCCTGCGCCAGGCTAAGGCGGGGGACGGAAAGGGGGATGGGAACTGGGAACGCGTGGGAAAAGACTGTATGAAGGGTCTCGGGGCTGTATGAAGGCCGCGCCCTGCGGTGAGGGGCTAAGTAAGAACCCTAGCCAGCACGGTCCCGGTTACTGTTCCCGACAAGCTAAGAGTCGAGATGGTGCTTGAAATAGTCTTTTCCTGATTCCTTTAAAAGTCCAATCTTGGAGAACCAAGATGGCGGCATAGGTTAACGCCGGAGTTTGCTGCCTCGAACAACCACTTCAAAAGTGAAACTAAAAGACTGAACGGACATCACCCAGAGCCACAGGGACGCTGGCTGAGTGGAAGTCCTACAACTAGGAGGAAAGAGTAACGCATACGGACACTCAGAGGAGGCGCAGTGCTGAAGTCAAATTCTGAGGTGCGGAGTGCACGGAGCGGGCTGGCGGCCGAGGGCGCGGTTGGCGTTTTTAATCGGGAGGGAGTCGCAGACTCTGAGCTCCAGATCCGGGCGAGTCTTTAGGGACCCAGACTCAAACGGGAGAAGCGGGACTGTCTGGCTTCGGTCGGAACTCGAAGGCAGCTTTCTCTCTGAGGTTTGCAGCGGTTGCTGGACTCTGAGAGGTAGAGCCTCTGGGGTCGGGCCTGAGAGCAGCCATAACTACTCCCTCTGCCAGCCCTGTTGATCCCGTGTGACCCACCCCGCCCAAGCCCTGCACAGAGGCATTTGACGGATAGCCTCAGGCAAAGGCTAGATTAGCACCTCCCTAGAGGACAGAAGTTCTCTCACTGCAGACACAGCTGCTTCTCACAGCCAGTTGGCCTGGACGTCA
>NW_006283436.1:284842-288441 GCF_000327345.1 Myotis davidii
AAGGGACTGACTATTCTTGAGGGGGAAAGGGGTGTGGCGGATGTGGGAAGAGACTGGACAAAAATCGTGCACCTATGAATGAGGACAGTGGGGGGGGGTGAGGGCAGAGGGTGGGGCGGGAACTGGGAGGAGGGGAGTTATGGGGGGGGGGGGAGGAACAAATGTAATAATCTGAACAATAAACATTTAATTAAATAAAAAAATAGGATCAGATTCACATAACCTTATGTTCTAATGTCATAATAGCAAACGACAGTCTAAGTCCACTTTTTAAGGCTCTGTCTTCCGGACAGTACTTGGAATAATGTTTATTTTCAACATTGTTCTCTGTGAATAACTACTTCTATCTTCATGGCTGACCTATCCCCATTTTGACACTGTTCATTTAAATATAGTAATTTTTAAGTTTGAGTTGAATCTTGTGGGTGACTCTGCACATCTTTCTTTATCTAATGTTGATTTTAAAAACTAATACTTGGGGGCGTGGGGGATGTTTTCCTTATTTCCAGGTTCTTAAGAGTCAGCCACACCATTATTCCTAATTACTGAAGACAATAATCACAGCATTATCAGAGCTTGTTACCAGAAATAAATGTGAAAAATTTGGGAAATTGTAAACTGAAAGCTCTGTTCAAATATGAAATCTTAGTATTAATATAATAGTCAAAAGTATTGTTTTAACGTGTATTTCTGGCTCTGTATTATATATGACCTCCCTTATAGAAAATGTAAATATTGTTTTTCTTTTGTCTCCCCATGTCATTTAGCAGCTAAAAGATACAAGGAATTAAGTGAAATGTACATAGATAATACATGCTTCTACTTAGTGTGTCAATGACCCTGTTAAACAGAATTCAGGAAAGAAGTAGCATGTCAGTTATTCCACATCAAGTGGGTGGCTAGAGAGAAAGAGTATTAATAGGCACTGAGTATTTAAGTAGATTATAGTAAGTAAAATAATGGGTGATTTGAGAATAAAAAGCCAGACATTAGCCATCAAAGGTCCAGATGTGTAAGCAGGAATAAGAAATATGCATGCTACAGAGGTCCAGGTAAAACAGCCTATCAGTAACCCACACAAGCAAGTAAACGTGAGGCATCAGGAAACCTTAATGACAGTCTGAAACAGAAGATATTTGGCCAAGTCAGAAACTTAATGGACCTACAAACAGGATGGTGACAATCCCTTCTCCAGCAGTTAAAAAACAAACAAACCCTAGTCTAAAGGATCAAGGAAGTAAACGTTAAAATTTATGCTGCAGAATACACTTTGTTTAGGGAAATGCACTTTGGAGCCAGACCTCTTGGGTTCTGGTCCTTGGTCAGTTATTGACTATGTGACCTTGGGCATAAAAAGAATTTGTCTCAGTTTCCTCATTTGAAAAACAGGATAGTAACTATTTATAGGGTTGTTGTGATTAAATAAGCAAAAATCTGAAGGCATTTAGACATGTGCTTTCTGTGTGGTAAGTGCCCAAGAAGGCTTACTATTATGAGTGATGTAGGATAAATACAACTCAACAGAACCTCAGTCCTCTCACCAACCCCAAAGGTCAGGCCTAGGTCTAGGAGGTCACAGAAGTTCCTGTTGTACTTTGCATCATCTGGATATATGAAAAAAACAAATAAAAGAGTGTGTATGCTAATATAAGTCACTTCTTGCTGCTGAACTATTCTTCAGTCTTAATTGATTTACTTCTCTCTGACTGACATTACTTGCCTTGTTTTGTGGACAATTCTGCATCCAAATTGTACCTTTAATATTTTTCTCTGAAGAGATAACAACACTTTTGCTTTAAAGAGATTAATAAACATATTATCTACCTGAAGGGAAGTTTTAGCCTGTCTAGATATTAATTAAATCTGTATTTACAGAATTAATAAAAAAATTTTATTATGAGCTAAACACTGTACTAAATTTTCCTTCCTTCCTTCCTTCCTCCTTTCCAGATTTCATCTTCACAATAACACTATGACATAGGTATTGGTATTACCTCTGGTATATAGACACAAACACTGAGGGATAGAGAAGGTAAGACATGTTTCCACAGTTAGCCTTCTAGTAGAAGACAAGGGCAGTATTTCAATACAGGTATTCTGGCTTCACAGAGAGCTGACTGGTTACCAGGCTCAGTGTCAAGCACTTTACATGGTTGCTGCCAACTTTACCAAATGCCATAAAAATCCATTTTGAAACACCATAGGAACCAATCTGTAGTTGGCTGTGCTGGATTTCAGGTACCAAAGTAGATATTACAGATAGAATCATAAATAAGCCTAATTAGAAAAGAGGTTGACATTAGACCAGAAATAAGGCATGCAGGTGATTGTACACACTTTTTCATTTAGCAGATGGTCAATCAGTAGCTTTTGGCCAACACTGCGAATAGCTCTTTTATACATATAATGTTATTAGTGGGGCACTGAATGAAGCCAGGGGGAAGGTCAAAATGTCACCTTAGACTTCAAGAGTCATACAATTTCATAATTACAAATCATACCTACAACATAATTATAAATGTTAAATATATTAAGTGGAGATATACAATATCATTAATTTTAAGATGTCCAACCAAAGAAAAATATCACAAAAATAAGGACATCGAGTACAGTACACTTGCTAATCAAAACACAGAAACAGTAATGTTTGGCTTGAGGCAAGAATATCTTGGCTAAAAGGAGTCCAGAAACCACCAGACTATAAAACCCTTTCATTATTCATAGTTTGTAGATCAATATACAGTAACTCAGACAAGTCTCTCTTTCCATGACTGTAAATCCCTTTTGCATCAACTCTCCCAATACTCTGGTTTTTGAGATTTCCTTTAATATTTTTCAAAAATTAAGAGATATTATCCATGGTATTCTGTATCTCACTCTTTACTTCAAACTTCATTCAGGTTCCAAACTTGTTCTAGGTAAACAGAAAATCTCTTCATCCCTTCTCATTTTTCAGCTCTTCCTGCCATTCTATCAGTCCTATAGTCCTCAGTTGGGCAACAGAGTGTGAGGATAGCTGTGTTCAAGTGATGGTGGAGAACTGGTAGTGTAAAAATACAGATTTTCACTGGTCAAAAAAATTTAATGCATTAAAAAAGGCACAACTGTGTATAGCTAAATTATCACTTGCCAAATCAAAAATATAGGGTTATAGGCTTTGAAATCAGATATATCTGGGTTTAAATTATAGATCTTTTAATTAATCCAGATAACATTGGATAATTTTTTAACCTCTAATTGAACTTTAGAAAATGGGGAGAATACCCAAATAATAAATTATTATGATGTTTAGTACAGCAAATTACATGTTATATAGGAAATATGATAAAAGGATAATTCTAATCTATAAAAATCTACACTAATAAAAGAGAAAAATGGTAATTGGCATACAATGCTACCCTTTTCATTGGCTAATCAGGGCTATATGCAAATTAACTGTCAACTAAGATTGGCAGTTAACTGCCAACAAGATGGTGGTTAATTTGCATATGTAGGCACAATGCAGGGAGGCAAAAGGGAAAGCAGGAAGAAGCCCCCTGCCACTGACAGTGATCAGAAACCCAGGGGGGAGCTAAGAGCTGGGGGGCAGGGCAAAGGTG
>NW_006283436.1:289323-299066 GCF_000327345.1 Myotis davidii
AGGGTGATGGGGGTCAACGCCTGAGGGCTCCCAGTATGTGAGAGGGGGCAGGCTGGGCTGAGGGACATTCCCCCACACACACACCCAGTGCACGAATTCCGTGCACCGGGCCCCTAGTCTATAATAATAAAAGCATAATATGCTAATTAGACCAGAAAGCCAAATGACCTTCCACATCCTTCCAGACAACCTTCTGGACGAAGCTGGGGCAGTAAGGGCTGAGGCAAGCTGCTGCAGCTGTGAGGGCCGAGCCCCTTGCATGAATTTCATGCATTGGGACTCTAGTCCTATGCTAAGTGTCTGGTCGTCCAGTCATCCGTTCAACCAATCAAAGTGTACTATGCTAATGATATACTAAGGCCGCTCAATCACTCGCTATGATGTTCACTGACTACGGCGGGCAGACACTCCAACCAGTAGGTTAGGTTGCTGCTGGGGTCTGGTGGATCGGGACTGAGCAAGACAGGCCAGACACGCACTGGAGCCCTCCCATGATCCCTCCCTGGCTGGCCAACCTTCTGCATCTCTTCCCGACCCCGATAGTGTACCAGTGGGCTCCCTCGGCCTCACCTGTGCCCTCTCACAATCCAGGCTGAGGAATCCCCCCACCCTGAGTTCACAAATTTCATGCACCGGTCCACTAGTCTTTTATATTTAGTGAGATGGTAAGGAATGTTGTTATCTGTCTTAGTTTACATTTGTGGACACTACATGTTTTATTCATCAAGCATTTACTGGTTATCTTTAATAGGCACTGATTTTGATATTGGGGCATAATACAAATTATTTTCTAGTAAAATAATTCAGGTTGCCTGACTGCTGTAAGGGCCTGCTTCCCCCAAAAGTCTGAGTCAAATTTATCCCAGGATCACCAGGTGCTAGCCACCAGCATCCTTAGATAATTTCCTGTACAGCTGGAATTCTCATAAAAATATCTGCTGCCAAAGTGTTATCACTTTATATTCTACTTCCAAGGCTGTTCTCACTCTTGTACCATAACACTGCTGAAGAGCAGAGGGGTGGGTTCCTCCACTGGAGAATCACTCCACTGTGTATCCAAAAAAGCACTAGTCCCACTTCGCCTTCCTTTTGAATTCAGAGGCAACAGGAGACCACTTGCCTCCATCTAGCTGACCCCTGGATTATATTTGCCCATATGGCATCGTAATGTTTGTTTTTGCACACCCTGCCACATATGTATAATAAGGCATGACTACTTACTTGCAACTCAAAATATTTAAATATGATTTATAATATGTATAAAAAGTATTAACATATTCTATTTAAAAATACTCAACATTTTATATTAATATTTAAGATTTCTATAGTGAATCTGAATCCCTTAGTAATAAAATAAATGTCAAGCAAGTTTTGGCAGCTGAAAATGAATAAGTTATACATGATCATGACCAGTATCTCTACCTAGTTGCTTGCATCCGTCTGTGTTCTGGTAATATTTAGAAATGGTAAAGGCCATCCTAGTTATCAGAATTTTGGAAATCAGTATTGATATAGTGATGTTTCCTGGTCAGAGAAGGTGGAAATATACTAGATTTCAAATTCTGTTCAAAGCAGAAACTTGGACAAAAGTCACACTTTGTATCACATGTTAAAATTATTTTGTGTTATAGACCCTCCAATTTTTCTAATAAATTACATCTCTTAAGAAGCAAAAATTTATGAGAAGATATGACAAGAGCAAATCTTTAAGCACAACCTTTCTCATAATTTGAAGTTATTTGTTCTTATGCATTTTTATCTAATGGTTTTATTTTCTTTCTGTGAAAACTTGGCATTTTGTGACCTATGCCATCTAATCCTTAGCCCAGGAAACCTCTTGAGCTGAATTCAACCATACCTACTCAGACATCCAGTGACCCTAAAAAAGGAAAAAATAATAAAATTATATTCTAGTTCATATCTCAGAGGTCTCTGTAACCAATATAAGAAAGTTTTCTGTTAGGTGCTTTAATTCATAGATTTTTTTAAAAAAATAGATAACTATAAAGTCACTGACTAAAATGAGAAGAAAAGAATGCAGATATTACCTGGTTTAAAATCTATATCTTCACTGACAATAAGAATGTATGGTCTTTTAGGGAAGAACAACCCTTTATCTTCTAAAGAAAGGAAGTTAAAATAAAAGTCAGGAGTAAACACAAAATAGATCAGAGGTCTACATATAAAAGCTAAAAATATGTACCTTAGAAAAAAATAGAAGTAAATCTTCATGACTCAGAATTAGATAGTCTTCTTAGCATATGCCAAAAAAAGGATAATTTAAACTTCATCAAAATTAAAAACTTTTGTGCTTAAAAAAATTTTAAGTTAAAAAAAACACAGAATGAAAGAAAATATTTGCAAATTATGTAACTTCACATGCACTAGGATGACTATGATAAAAAAGACATAACAGGTGTTGGCCTGGGGGTGGAGAAATTTACACTTTCTTCCATCATTGATGGGAATATAAAATGTTGTAGCTGTTTAGAAAATGGTATAACAACTCCTGGAAATTTTAAAGGCAGAGCTGACTTATGATCCAGCAATGCCACTCCTCAGTATACAACTGAGAAATAAAAATATGAAATATATATGTCCACACAAAAACATGCACACAAATGTTTATAGAAGCGTTATTCTAATAGTCAAAAGTATAAACACCCCAAACATCTTATCAACAGATGAATATATACATAAAATATGGTATATCAATACAATGGAATATTATTTAGCAATAAAAATGAAGTGCTGATATGTTAAAATATGAACGAACCTTGAAAACATTACGCTAAGTGAAAAAGGCAGTCACAAAGGATCAGGATTTGTATTATTCCATTTAGATGAAACGTACAAAAGAGGCAAATAGGTAGAGACTGAAAGTACATTAGAAGTTGACCAAGTCTAGGGGGTTATTGATAAATGGGGAGTGATTACTGACAGGTGTGGAATTCCTTTTAGAGATGATGAAACTGTGCTAAAATTGATTGTGCTAGTGATTGCAAAACTTTGTGAATATACTAAAAAGCATTGAATTTATACACTTCAAAAATTACATGTTTTAAAATTTTTTATCTTAGTAAAATTGTTTAAAAAGTCAGGAGATGGCAATTGAATAAGTGGCCAATGACAATCTCAACATCACTACAATGTCAAGTTCAGAACAGAAAGCAAAGCGTATACTCTAAGGAGAAATGAAAAAGCCTAATTTCTAGGATTTGACCTAGACGTGGCTAACCTATTCAGAAGTATCAGCACTTGAGCTGAGTGAGGCAGCTCTCAGAGAAATTATGTCCAGAATTAGTAGGTCTGTATTTCAAGAGAATCTTTGCTAAAAGAGCTTTAACCATCCCTTAAATCAAAAAGAATGTTCCCAGCTCTTTTCCTCATAAGTTCAAGGAAAAAAAGCTCTTGGAAATCACCCAAGTCAAACAAATCATGTAGGAGCAGTCATGATACCAAAAAATGGATGAATTTACCACTGAAAGTGCCAACATATAGATAATGCTCCAGTTGGCATCATGTGAAATGTATATGCAAATAAAAGAGGGAAGCCGATTTAAAAAATGATCTCCAGTCAAGACTGGTGACATTATTGACAGAGTAGAGGAGGTCACTGAATCTTAGAGGATGGTCTTCATTATTATTAAATGTATTTTAAAGGTAAGGGCTCAGAGGGAGCTGTGGGCATTTGGCATGCATACATGTAGAAAGATGCCAAGTTGATAGTTATGGAGATGTTTGATGTGCAAAATTAAAAAGAAAAATTTTCTCTCCTGTAAGATAATTTACATTATCATATGTAGTATGTATTGTTTCAGACTGAATTCAAAAGTTAATAGTTACATATTTTCATTACATCAATTAACTTTGGAAATAAAAGGAATGATTTAAATTATATATAGATGATATAGATATAGATATAGATATAGATATAGAGAGAGAGAGACTAGAGGCCCAGTGCATGAATTTGTGCATGGGTGAGGTCCCTCCAGGTGGCCTGTGGGAATCGGGCCAAACCTTGCAGTCCAACGCTGCCTGCAGCTCCTGCCTGCCGCTCCCGCTCATCCTGGCCCCACTGTGCCTGCCATGGGCTCATGCCCAATCAGTCCTGATCAGGAGAGGCCCGGCCGCTGCAGCAGCACTCACCAGCCATGAGCCCTGCGTCTGGCACCCTCCCGAGAGCAGTGGCCTGTGGGATCCGGCTGAAACCGGCTCTCTGACATTCTCCAAGGGGTCCCGGATTGCGAGCGGGCACAGGCCAGGCCAAGGGACCCCGCCAGTGAACAACTGGGGCCAGGGAGGGACCACAGGGGGGCTCCAGGGTGTGTCTGGCCAATCTTGCTTAGTCCCAATCTGGCGGACCCCAGCAGCAAGCTAACCTACTGGTCGGAGCGTCTGCCCCCTGTTGGTCAGTCCACATCATAGTGACTGGTTGACTGGTCAACTGTCTGCCCCCTGGTGGTCAGTGCACATCATAGCGAGCGGTTAAGTGGCCTTAGCATATCATAGCATATTATGCTTTGATTGGTTGAACAGTCAACTGGTCACTGGACGACCGGACACTTAGCATATTCGGCTTCTATTATATAGGATATATTTACATAAACATGCCATCAAGAAAGTTTACAGAAATCAGCCAATGAAGTGAACACTATAGAGAACTGATTATAAACACTGAAATATTATCAAATGAAGCTTTATCTGGAGAGTATACTCAACCTAAAAAAAAACAAAAAACTTTCTTTTGTTATTAAGCTATTGGCAAGACTTAACCATAGAGATTTTATAGGGAATTATTGAAAATAGATTCTTATTCCTCATTATACTTTAAAAGATGACCTGTTTAAACTAAAGACACACTCTACTTAAGTCAGAGTTGCATTTACTGAACTATCTGTATTTTTTCTTGGGGAGATATCAGTGGTTTTTTTTTTTTTGTTTTTTTTTTTTAGGAGTAACTAGATTCATTGGGTTTAGCGGCAGCATTGTTTTCTACAGAAGTTTTCATTTTTCTTAAAATCATGACCCATTCGATACCTTAAAAACAGCAACATTAATTTTAATTTGTCATAGTGTATGGTATAAATTGACTAAAGGTTAATAGCATTCTTCTTGAGTAATCAGTTCTACATGATTAACCTAAAAATTGCTAAAACATTGCTTACTCTTCATTTGTATCTGAAGAAAAAAAGGCATGGTGAGTCAGACAGAGCCAGATTAATTTACTTTCTGATTTGTATTAAAACTTGCCACGATGATTCATACTCATTTTAGTCAATATTTATCCTGACAAAACAGCTTAATTTTAAAAGTAGCTCATTGGAAAATAATTCAAGGCCAAAAGGTATTCTACTTCACAACCATTAAGTTGCACGGAAAATACTATTTTATTTCATTTGTTTGCTTCTTCTTCATTTTATAAAAAAATTGGTAAAATGCAACCCCTGAAACCTTGTAAGCGCTCTCCATTGCAGACTTTTTTTCTTTTTTTCCAAATAAAATCAAAGTAGGTAGCTTGTGGTTTTATCACCATCTAGTGGGCTTCTTTGGTGATAGCAGGTGGAAACTAACAAAAAAGCAGGACACAGGCCCTTGTACCTTCACATTTGAAACTTTCCAGGACTTTTCTATCAGATCATGTTTCCTGTATAGAGAAGCCCACATGAGCAAGACACCTGGTTATATGGTCCAAATAAAACAAAGAACAATTTCAATTTGTCATCTCTTCCTAAGAACAAATACACTGAGAAGTGACCACACAAATACCTTTCCCTCCCTTTTAAAGTTCTTCTGGAAAAAAAATCCTTTAAACAAATAATTCTGACCATAGACTACATGGCAATACAACAGAAAACAAGATAACTAATTCAAACAATGTAGCTGAATGTTAAAAATACAAAACTTCTTTATCCTGTTTCAAATCTTATACTAGTCGATAATTTAAAGGGCACATTATAGCAATTGGGTGATTTTAAATTCACATAGCAAAAGATGGAATACAGCCACTTTCCTTACAGGACATCTGGCCCTGTCCAAAACACCCCCTGAGACATTCAATTCTTGAAACTGGGTCCAATCCCAAATGTCCATGAGCACATTTCATCCATGCCAAATGGTCTTTGATACAGTAAGTCCTCAATGTCATTGATAGGTTTCTTGGAAACGGAGACTTCAGGAAAAACAGCATATAGTGAAGTTAATTTTACCCACGGGCTAATTGATATAAACAACAGTTAAGTTCCTATGGAATATTTCTGGTCACAAAAAAAAAAAATCATCCAATTACTAAATAAAAAATCCAAACACTTCTAACTTTAATCAATGAAATGAATGTGAGCTATACATACCAGGACATTTAAGAAAGGCTGTCCAGCCAGCCTGGCCCTGTGGTTAAGCATCAATCTATGAATCAGGAGGTCATGATTCCATTCCCAGTCAGGGCACACACATGCTGAGGTTGCAGGCTGGTCCCCAGTAGAGGGAGTGTAGGAGGCAGCCAATCAATGATTCTCTCTAACCATTGATGTTTCTAGCTCTAGCTCTCCCTCTCCTTTCCTCTCTGAAATCAGTAAAAATATATTTAAAAAAATAAAGATTAATAGAAACAAGTAAGATGATCACTTTCCAACCTGCTCCAGTTCAGGGCGCAGGGGTGGCCAGAGCCTGTTCAGGCAGCTTAGGGGAGCTAGTCTGGACTCACCCTGGACAGGATGTTCACACATGGCCATTCACACCCACCCACCTCAGTCTGACTGGGACAATTCAGACATGCTAATTCACCTCACGTGCACATGTCTGGGGTGTGTGAGGAAACTGGAGTCTCTAGAGAAAAGTGCATGCAAACTTGAGGAGAAACTTCAAACCTGATAGTCAGTGACCCAGTGGGAAATCAATACTTTTTTTCTCATCAATGCTATAAAGAAATGGCATTGAAAATGGTATTATTTCGAAACCTGCTGTCAAAAATACTCTTAAAAATACTTCCCCAGTTTCAAACAGCCCATAATATTTATTTATTCTTTTGATTTACGGACTGATGCATGCAAACGACCATCACATTTTCTTTGTGTTGTTTCCTATAATTGTGTTGTAGCTGTATTGCCAGTAATAACAGTCCTTGCCCTGGTTATCTATCTGGTCATGGCACATAGGGTTAGGTAGATGGGTCAGTGTGAACCAAATATCTATGGACCAAATATCAAGGACCTTTTGGCATGAACCAAATGTCTCCATGAACATTTTATAGGGCCAAGTGTCTGCTAATTATCACTTTACATTCTTTCTTTCAAAGTCATCTGCATCAAGATAAGATGAAAAATGAGGGAGCACATCCTGTCTTTATTCCCCACTCCCCTTACATTACACATAATCCTTGTGTGTAATAACAACCTCTATATTGCTATAACAACCTCTATATTGAAATTTAGCTTACCATAAATCATTTCTTGGTTTTCAACTCAAAGAACTGAACTTAATCTAATGTAGGCTTTTAAGACCCAATTCTGTTTCTACCATAATTTATTTATGTAGCTATACCCCATTCTAATATAATCAGTTTCTCTCATACTATCAATTAATTTCTGGATACTAAATCCAATATATATATATTTTTTAATTTTGACTTTTTCAGTAAATTTGTTTAATAAATAAATGTTCCATAAATGCTTTGATGTATAGAAGAGATCTGGTCTCTGTTCTCCAACAATTTACAACACAGTTTTTTGGGGGAAACATGTATAAAATACCTACAAAATAAGGCAGCATATGATAAATCTCATACGAGTATTACAGAATTATGAGGGAGTAGAGTATCTTTTGTAGAGCTAATGTGCCGGAAAACCCTTGAACAATCCTGTTTCAGAACACTCAAAGGCTTCCTTGACTGTTTTATATATATATGAACATTGCCTTCACTTGAGAAAATTTAGACTTGCCATACTGTCACAAGGAGAGCATTTTGAAGGAAGATTTAGAATATATGAACCCTAAAAGGTGTTTTATAGTCTTTATGCCTTGCACTATGTTAGGAGAGATTTGGTATTTGTTAAGTTCTCTGATAAAACTAGAAGAAACTTTCTACGGTATATTGTATGTTCCACACCCCAATTCAAGCATCCTTCCATCACCATTGACTCGATGTTATTGTTAAACATCTTGCATATAAGAAGGCATAGTGAGCACAGTGGTCAGCTAGTTCTGCTTAGACTTTTGAAATTGAAATAACTATCAGAGGGATTAAATGATAGTTCAATATTATGTAAATTAACGTTATCTTAAGTTAAAATTTAGCTGTTTTTTTAAGACCTTTGAATAATGTCTATTTCTAAATAGAGAATAAGATTTTGATTTTGAGGAAGGAGTTGCTAAGGTCTGAATTTTGTGTCTCTCAGAAAATCATATATTGAAACCTAACCTGCAATGTGAAAATATTTGGAGATGGGCCTTTGGGAGGTATTTGGTCATGAGGGTGGAGTTGTCATGAATGGAATTAGCCCCCTTATAAAAGAGACCCCAAAGAGATTCTTCATCCCTTCCACCCATCTGTGAACTCGGAAGTAAGCCCTCACCAGATAATGAATCTGTTCACACCAGAACTGTGAGAAATAAAGTTCTATTGTTTATGAGTCACCCAGTCTGTGGTATTTTGTCATAGAAGCCCAAATATACTACAACAAATTTCCCCAAACCTGTAACAATATTTATCAAATTGAGGACATAAACAAAGATCTGAAGATTGCGAAGTTCGTTGTTTAGGGGAATGTCATATTGACAATGGCTTTGTTTATGTGTTTGTTTATAGAAAAGATGTGAGTCACATGACAAAAAAAAATGTAAGTTATAGCCAGGATGTAGAATATGGAACTAGAAGAAATGTCTTGAAAATATATCTATAGGTAATGGTCAGTCGCTCAATAAGATTGTGACATGATATGAGAAATAGTTTAGGAAAATTAACGTGTAATGGCATTATTACAGAAGGTAAAACATCAGAGGTAGAGAAACCTGTTAAAATCATTTGTCTAAGTACAACAAGTCTGTTCTAAGCAGTTCATAACTGAGATAGAAAAAAATCTTTGGAAATAAAAATTATATATATGAGATGTGTGTGTGTGTGTGTGTGTGTGTGTGTGTGTGTGTGGCGGGGGAGGATTAAGAGGATAAGAGGATTGACAACTCTTCCTGAAAGTGAGGGGTAAAGAGAACGGAAAAGCAAAAGGCTTTAAGCCAAAGATGAAAAATAGAAAGAAAAAGAAAAATTTAAAAAATGAATGTGAGGAATAAAAGAAAGTTTTAGAGAAAAAGGAATAGAGATAGAATAATACTTCTTGACCTTGAGATGCTGTTTGGACATCTATTTGGAAATGCCCTATAGGCATTTAGAATTTCAAAACTAGAAGGCAAGAGAAAAATCATGAATTATAGTGTTAATCATAAATTAACGCCTCCATGGGGGGGGGCGGAATAAAAGATTTAAGTAAAGAACAAAAGGAAGACAAAGAAGCAGCCAAGGGCCCAGCTGGTATGGCTCAGTTGGTTGAGCATCCACCCATGTACCTAGAGGTCACCAGTTCTATTTCTGGTCAGGGCACAAGTCTGGCTTGCCAGCTCCATCTCCAGTAAGGCCCCTGCAGGAGGCAGCCAAATGATGTTTCTCTCTGATCAATGTTTCTATCTCTCTCCCTCTCCCTTCCTCTTTCTCTAAAATCAATAAAAACATTGAAGAAAGAAAGAAGAGAGAG
>NW_006283436.1:299158-302674 GCF_000327345.1 Myotis davidii
AGAAAGAAAGAAAGAAAGAAAGAAAGAAAGAAAGAAAGAAAGAAAGAAAGAAAGAAAGAAAGAAAGAAAGAAAGAGCAAAGGAACAGATTAGGAAGTTCAGAAAGGTTGGAAGAGCCTCAAAATAGTACACTGGGAAGATAAGAATCAATATTGATTTCAGCAATATTGTAATTAGATCTTCATGCTCAGGATGTAAATTTCCCTCTGAAATGATCAATTATCTTTCATCAAAATTTATAAGTAAATGGGACAGCTTAATAATAATTATAAAACCTATAATCATTAAAAGAACCTGTGGCTTTATTTTAACAATGTTTCTTACCATACTTAATTTCCTTAAGTTTTTAGCTATTCTAAGATTTTAGCTGAAAGTAATTTATACATTACAATAAAAAAAATCTATACACTCTAACTACCAACATTTTTAAAGGCATTGATTCTAACCTATAATTCTAATTTTAGAAAAATATTTGCCCTTGTACTAATTTTAATTTGTATTGTACCTAAAACAAAAGTTTTCAGGAAACCTGGAAAAAAACTGTTTATCAATTTTTCTATTTTAAAAAAGTAAAAATATTTTAAAAGCCACAATCTCTCTCAGTTACTGAAACATTCTACCAGAGACATAGCATTTTTAAATACAATGGGTACTGTATCAGATATGTCACAAACACTCTTTTATAGCTAAAATATTATATTAATACAATATGTGTAAATTAATTTTTCCCTTTGTTTCATGCCTGTTCATACATTTATTCAAAAAAATTATTGAGGACTTGGGATGCATCAGTGAACAAAACAGACAAAAATATCTGTCCTCTCATTAAACATGGTTGCAGGTCAAACAATAAGGTTGAACCCAAACTCTAACTTGACTCTATGAAATGTGGAGCATTTGCTGTTGGATTTATTGATGTGTTTATGCTCTGTATGTGTGAAAATCTTTCTTCTCAGAATATCTGTTTTTCAGGGGTAAGGGAAACCAAATGCCCTTTACTCCTGTATATTTTCTTAATACTTGAACTGTTAATTCTCTCTAAATTGCCCAATGCTACACTCTTCAATAGCAAACACTTATATTTTAACTTAGATTATGACAAAGATGAAAGCTAGATCAAATACCGAGCAACTGTCCATTAAGACCCCATGTCTGAACTTTGTCCTTCCTAGAGGGACCATAGATTTTGCACCTAATTAACTAGTGACTGAGCAATGGATTAGGGCTCTCAATGATTTTCTGATTTAGTTGACTAACTGAAAATTTCCACAGGGCAGAATGAAATGCATTTGTGTGCCCCAGTTAGCAGTGCTAATTGGGGCACAAAATCGGCATAAAATTGGGCCCTGATGTTGTATCAGCCACCATTCACAGAATGGCAAATGGCCAATAAGATTCAGGGGAAAGTCTTTAGCATTTCATTTCTCCTGCTTGTTAAACCAGACAGTAATCCAGTGTTATTTTTATAGGATAATTCACAGGTTGTGGATTACTGTGGATTACCAAAAGGATTGTGATTCATTAAAAAGGGTGTAAGGAATGAAACTCTTATACTTATAGGAAGCAATAAAGGCAATAATGGCATTGGTAATGCTTTTCTAGAAGTTCTTGAGTGTCAAGCTGCATCCCAACAGCAGCTTCTTTGATAGGCAGAAATACATTAAATTGTGGAAGCAATTTTGAACCTGACCCTGCCGCCCCAAAAAAGTGTGTCATGTTTCCATAGATTATTTGTTTGTGAAGCCCATGTAGCCACATAATGAAATTCCCTATATATGTTTCACAGGTAGAACTGCCATTTGTATAGTCTCTCAGACACCTATGGAGCCACACTTAAAGAATGAGAAATTTTAACACATTTGCTTGGCATTTGAAAACCCAACATTTTCTTTAATCTAATATTGCATTTCCCTGCTATTTATTCATTTAATAATAGGCTTCAATACAAACAAACAGTAACGTTACCAAAAGGGCAAGTGCAGTAAATAGCCTATGAAGGAAAGTCTGCCAGCTTTTCACAATGCAAATTGGGAATCTTGTTAAAACATGATTGTGCATAGGACCTTTACAGAATGAAAACAACTCTTCTTCAGAAACCCATCTTGACTTTGCTTAAATTATATTACAGCAAAAGACCAATTGTGGCTCTTTCATTAGCTTCTACCCTGTACTGCCTCTCCTCTGAGGATTGCTGCAGGCACCAACCCAGTGCTAATACAGGTGGTGAGGCTCATGAATGCAGCAAAGCACAAATGCGGCAAAAGGCTTAAGGCAATTTCAGTTTAGGAGAGCATGCAGGTACGGCTCAGCCATGGCCTCCAAAACTTACCAACTGTCGTACACAACTCTGACGTTAACACCGTACCTCCAAACCAGTAGAATGGGAGCTTTGTAGCTTGTGATAAGCCCAGAATTTGTTGGATGTGACACCAAAAACACTAGCAACCTAAGCAAAGATATACAAGTGAGACTACATCAACTTAAAAAAATGTCTGCACAGTAAAATAAATAATCAACAAAATGAAAAGGCAATCTATGGGAGAAAGTATTGTCAGACCATATATCTGAAGAGTTAACACTGAAAATATATTAGAAGCTCATACAACTCAATAATAAAAACAAAGAAATAATCCAACTATAAAATGGGCAAAGATACTGAAGAGACATTTTTCCAAAGAAGACACAATGATCAACAAGTATCTGAAACTATGCTCAACATCATTAATTATCAGGAAAATCAAAATCACAATGAGATATTACCTCCCACCTGTGAGAATGGTTATAAAAAGACAAGAGATAAATATTCTTGAGGATACAGAGAAAAGGGAACCCTTGTACATTGTTGGTGGGAATGTAAATTGACACATCAATTACATAAAACAGTATGGAGGGTCCTGAGAATCTTGAAAATAAAACTACCATATGATTGAGCAATCCTACTTCAGTATGTTTCCAAAGGCAATGAAATCAGGATATCAAAGACATATCTGCACTTCCATATTCATTGTAGCATTATTTACAAACCTAAGATATGGAAACAATGTAAGTGTCCACTGATAGATGGATAGGTTTTTTTCAAAAATGGTACACACACACACACTGGAATACTATTCAGTGATTAAAAAGGAGGAAACCCTGATACCTGTGACATTATGGATGGACTGTGAGGGCTCTATGATAAGTGAAACCAGTCAGATAGATAAAGACAAATACTGTACAGTCTTCATTTACACATGGAATCTATATAAAAGAGCAAATTCATAGGAGAAAGTAGAATGGCAGTTTCTAGGAACTAAGAGTTGGAAGAAATGCGGAGATAATGGAGAAGTTTGTCAAAGAGCACAAACTTCCAGTTACACAAGGAACAAGTGCTGGAGATCTAATAGAGAGCATGGGGACTTTATTGTGGTAAATATTTTGCAATACATCTACACTAATAAACGAGAAACATGGTAATTGGCGTACGACTGCTACCCTTCCCATTGGCTAATCAGGGCAATATGCAAATTAACTGCCA
>NW_006283436.1:303456-317908 GCF_000327345.1 Myotis davidii
GAGCCCAACCAGGGGCTGCACCTAGGGATTGGGCCTGCCCTCTGCCACCCGGGAGCAGGCCTAAGCCAGCAGGGCATTATCTCCTGAGGGGTCCCAGACTGCGAGAGGGCACAGGCCAGGCTGAGGGACCCCCACCTCCCCCCCAAATGCACAAATTTTTGTGCACCGGGCCTCTAGTATGTATATAAAATCACCACATTGTACACCTTAAAATTATATAATGTTACATGTCAATTATATCTCAGTAAGTCAGGGAGTAAAACCAATATATACTATAAAGCAATTGCCAGCAAAGATGTAGAGACACTGGATCTTGTATAAGTTCTTGCTCGTCATGTAAAATAGTATAGCCACTCTGGAAATCTGCCTGGCATTTTCTCAAGAAGTTAAACATATGCTTAGTATATGAACCATGAATCTGAATCCTAGTAATTTATACCATAGAAACCCTGTACCCAAATGTTGATATCAGCTTTATTTGTAATAGCCCCAAACTGAAAACTATCTAAGTATCCTTTAATGGGTAGAGGTTAAACAAACTGTGGTACCATGGAATACTAACCAGCAACTAACAGGAATAAATTATTGATATATGAAAAAAGATTGATTATTGGTACATGTGGTTGTGTTCATATATTTATATTTATAGTTATATAGCCCAGACCATGGTTTAACTTGATGATAAAAACTAGTCAATCCATATTGTTTGCATGTATTTATATATGCGCACACATGCTTGAGAGAAAGACAGAGACAGAGAAGAAAGAATGAGTTACCATTGGGTGAGGAGGAGAAAGAAAAAGAGGAAGAGGAAAAAGAAGGAGGAGAAGCAGAAGGGGGAGAGCAAAATATTGGATTTATTCCATGATGAAGTCATTTATATATAAGCCAGAAATTGTCTTTAGATATTCACAATGCTATCTCTAGTTTATTTTTTATCAGTCTTAGTGACTTTGTCTATATTTGAGTTTTTAAACCACCTCAATTTAATTTGAGAAACCTGAAAATTCCATTATTCAACCACTGATTAGAGACTAGAAATTTCAGTTTTGTTAATGCTTCTGAATAGCAATGCAATCATTCTTAGAACCCACATTAAATACATGATTCTAGTGTATAAAAGAAAGAGTGAAAATGTTTCAGAATTCAAAAGGAAAGTTGAAACTTACTCCTCTTCTCGCAGGCTGTGTACCTGATCTAGCACGTGAAAGTCACTTAATTGTATAAGTTTCACCAATTGCATCCATTTCCACTCCAGTTTTTGTATCTTTACAACATTGTCATTCAATAGCAATCAGATATGACTATAGCCTAAAGGAGATAATGAACTCACAATTACTTTACACTCATTTATCTTCTTTACTAATGGCCATAGACTTAAGGCCCTTGTGACATTAAGTTTAGTTATCAATATATTGCAGTTGTGAATTGGAATTAATGAGCAGGTTACTTCATGTTTTGGTTACTTTGCTATCCAGTTATGTGCTCTGAGTTCGATTTAGTATTTCTATGTTTAGTTGAGTAAAAAAAATTTAGGAATATAACTAATGAATGTTTTGATCTTGCTGCTTGTTCTTTAGCATGCATAACATGCTTCCATAGTGTTCACGTAATTTGATCCTTACAAAAATAGATGAGGAAGCTGGACACATATTAATATACTTACTTTACATATAATAGAACTTGGCTCTATGATGGCACAATTGGAACTAGAATATTGTTCTATTGTTTGCAGTATCACCCTCTCAACTTACAGAAAACAGGGTTGCCTGTAATAATTTTATATTTTTCTGCAAATGAGGGATTGAAACATAATATTGAAATGAATATTAGCATGTAAAAATGCAACCCTGTACAAAAATGAAGTCAAAATAAATTATATACCTAAATGTAAAATACTATAAAACTCCTATAAGATAATGGGAGAAAATTTAAGCAACCTTGGATTTCATTATGACATTTTAGATATAACACCAAAAGCACATTCCATGAAAAAATGAATAAATTGGACTAAAATTGACGGCTTCTCTTTTGTAAAACACAATATTAAGTAAATGAAAAGACAAGCCACAGACTGGGGGGCGGGGAGAATATTTGCACAACTTTTATCCAAAATATATATGGAACTCAAAATTCAAAAAGAAACAACCCAGCTAACCACCGGACAATAGTTCTAAATGGACACCTCAGCAAAGAAGATATACAGGTGGGGAAAACACTCTAAAACAATGTTTACCTTCATATTTCATTGAGAATTGCCACTTAAAATTATGAGATACCATTACACACCTCTGAGAATGTCTAAAATTCAAAACACTGAAAACACCAAATGCTAACGTGGATATGGAACAACAGGAACTTCTTTGCTGGTAAAAATACAAAATGGTAAAGCCATTTTGAAAAAAAATTGGCAGTTTCTTTCAAAACTAAACATACTCTTACCATATGATCCAGCAATCATGTTCCTTGGTATCTACCCAAATGAGCTGAAAATATATGTCCACATAAAAACCTGCACACAAATGTTTATAACAGCTTTATTCATAATTTCCAAAACTTTGAAACAACCAAGATGTATTTCAAAAATTAAATGGATAAACAAACTGTGGTATATCCATAAAATGGAATATTAACTAGCAATAAAAAGATATGAGCTATCAACCCTGAAAAAGTTTTTAAAAATGCATAATACTAAACAAAAGACTCCAAAATGAAAAGACTACATACTGTATGATTCCAGCTATGTAACATTCTGGTAAAGGTAAAAATGATGAAGATGGTAAAAATGACCAGTGGTTGCCAGGTGTTAGGGAAGAGAGCAGGATAACAGGTGGCACACAGGGAATTTTTAGAGCATTCAAATTATCCTGTACGATACTATAATGGTGGATGCATGTCATAATACAATTGTTAAAACCCATAGAATGTATATAATGAACTCCAATGCAAACTATGAATTGTAGTTAATGATGATGATAACAATAATAATAATAATAATAATAATGGCTGATCAATGATAACAAATGTATCTCTCTAATTCAAGATGTGAATTATGGGGGAAACTGGTATCTGGTATGGGGGAAGGGGGTGACATGGGAACTCTGTATATTCTGCTCAATTTTTCTTTAAAACTAAAACTGCTCAAACATAGCCTATTTATTTTAAAAAATGCAATCATGTCAGAAAATATATAGCACAGGTCCTTTCAATTTCCTGTGAATCCTGTTTTTACAGAATTAGTGAAGGGGAGGATTTCTAGCCTCTGCTTCAACAGCCCATAAAATACTCATGTAACAGCTCAGAGTGAAAGATGAGGAGATAAATTAATGATCCTTCTTCACCCAATGAATCCCAAAGCCTTTATTCTTCAGCTGTTCCATCTACAATGGTTGAAAGCAAAAACAGAATTCCTCTGCACAGTGGGCACTAAGTACATCACGTACTAAATATGGTACAGTCATCACATGCATGACAAAAATTGTAAGTGATGGTCCATATACATTACGTGTTGCATGTTGCATGGGATTTTGATTTGGACCTCTTACCTATTAAAAGTATAACAGCACACCATAAAGGCTCAGTATATCTATATGCCGAAATAGATTTTTACATTCACACACACATGCAACTTTATGAATACAAAAGTACACATTGTCAATGCCTTTAAATTTAATTTACCGTGGTTTATTTTATCTAAATTATAACTTTATACATGAAAATCATAGAATTGAAGCCTTCTCATTCCTAAGGTAGGGCAATATCCATATCTATTTAACTTTGATCATAAAGCCCCTGGAAAGGGACAAGGTCATCTTTCCTATTGAGGATAATGGTAGGAATCAGCAACCCCTCCCCCCCAAATAACAATTAAAAATAATTAACAAAAATAATAATGGTGATGTGAGAGCCATTTTAAACTCTAATGATACCCTAGATGAAATGAAGATCTGTCATCCTCTCTATCACTGCATTCAGCCAGCTTGCTAATCAAATACTGGCAGAATGAACTGGAGTTTAAGTAGCATCATTATTATGATTTAAATGTAAGCTCATGTGCAAGACTGACAACCTTGGAAAGTGAAGTCATCATTTGTCCACAAAATAGGCAGAGCACTGTGGTGACAGTGCTCGCTTCCTCTTCACTGACCTGCCAAGCAATTTGAACTCATTTCCAAAAGACCACATCTGGTGAGAGGAGAGTCTTAACCATCAGGGAGCAAATGCCCGTAAGATCATAACTAAAATAGCAGCGCCCGAAAACTGGAGCCATGAAAAAGTCCTATATTCTCTTCCCAGAAGACCCACAGAAGTTCAGGCTCCACAAATGTCAAGAGTTTAGTATATTATACTTCCTGTCTCAAAAATTTTGCATATGGTAGAATCTAAATAAAGATGGGCAATATATTTCAGCTTGTATTCCATCCTCAAATGCTGTGTGAGTTTTTGAGTATCTGATTTTGTATAAGGGTTTGGTGGAAAAGACTATTATAATCAATTAGCCATTTTTCTTTTTTACCTCTCAAAAGTCATGGAGGACATCATATACAGGTAATGCATTGATAACAAAATGTTCATTCCACTTTCTGTAACTGATCTTCAATCAACATCATTCCACACTGTCTGGTTCACCATCAGCTCCCTTTGAACTTCTAAGATACTCCATAATTATAGCCTTTTACTTTTTCAGCAGTCAGCAATCTCAGGAATGAGATTCTCTTTTACTGAGACAAAGGCCAACCATTATATTTACGATAATACTAAAAAACGGATTCTCTTTTTGAACCCTTTGTAACAGATTATTCTATGTGCTTTACCTGTATTCATGCAATTCTTGAAACCACCTGACTATGATTATCTCCATTTTATTGATGATAAAACTGAGGTCGCATCCCTAAGCTAGTAATTGGTGGAGCCTATATGCGAAGTCATGTTTGTTAGGTCTGATCAAATCATTGAATGGATACGTCCTCCCCTGGGAAACTGGCCTTTAGCCCATTTCACAACTGATACTCCCTTTTGCTTAGACCACATTCCATTTGCTACGACCATTATCTTTCCCCTCCAGACTTGCCCAGGATCTGGACCTGCCTAGTGAATTCCCCACCAAAAGAGCCTGGCTAGACTCCTTTAAAATCTCTGACTCCCCTCCCTGGGTGCTGGTGCCATTTTAGGGCTCAGACCATCTGGTTTTCCAAATGATAATAAATTTATAATTCTTTACCACTTTCGGCCTCATGCGTACCTCTTTCAGTGACCCCCAACAATGCTCTGCTTCTTTTCTCCCAAACAACCTAAGTATGAAATCAAGTCCTCAATATGCCCAATACTACAGGAATTGTTATCAAATTCCATTTGATTCAAAACTAGGTTCAAAGGAAACAGATTTTACCCATCAGGACAAATACTTCCAGAGTCAGAATCTCCACCTCAACACTCTCTCAATCCACTTCAGACATGTATTTGAGAAAAGACTGCCATTTAGGAGCATTCCTCAAGATCACTATTTCAAAAAGTCATTCCCATCTGAAGATACAATTCATGGAGAACAACAATAAAATATGAATGATGTAAGTCAGAAAGAATCTGCCACAACATGGTGATACATTCCATGTATAAATAGCTATTTCCCTACGTCCTAGTGAAACCAAAATGTGGTGCTTTTGTCTCACAAAACCAAAGAATAGGTTCAAGGACAAAAACGGTTGGCGGAAACAAAGTTTACTGAGGGACAGATGGACTTCCTGCCGTACGGGGCACTGAGAAGGGGGCCCAACGCGGGTTGGTTACCAGTGAAGCTTCTTTGTCTCAGGTTCCAAAGTCTCATGCCCCTGGAGCCGGTCCTGGAAAAGGTGCAGCTGGGGTTCCAAAAGCAGGCAAGTGTCCGGAGCTCCCATTCCACGTTGCAGTCGGGTGTAGTTCAGAGTCCAAGCTAATTAAAGTCTATCAGTCCACGTGTGGAGCCCCGCATGGCCATAAGTCATGTGGGCACAGGAGAGACATGCCCTGCAACCGGAAGCCAGTGCCCCGTGCGGTGGAGAGGGAAGAGAAACAGAGGAGGCATGCACTATTTTGTCTAGGGGGTAGATACTTATTTGCTAGCTCTTGATTGGTCCGTTCAAAGAATTCTGCCTTAGCAACGTCCTTGGGATTGGTTGATATGCCTTCCTGCCTTGTGATTGATTATCTGCAAGCTGTCTGTCTTAGCAACATCCATACATTTTAAAGCTCGCATCTCCTACGCATGCCCTCCCTTCTCCATCCAGCTGAGTTTCCTTAGCAATTCTGCCCAGCTGGGTCTAGTCTTCCTCTCCCGCCTGGGTCTAATTCTAGGTTATTTTGTCTGCCTCTGCGGTTTTTCTTGGAACAGGGCTCAGTTAGCAAGTTGTATTCTGCCCACGTCTGTAATGCTACACTTCCCAGCCCCTGTGGTTCGGTCCCTCCCTACCTAGCCCTTCTATCTCATTAGTCCTTCATCAACTACCCTCACTTTTTCAACCAAAAACAAAGCAAAACAAAATCCACTAATTCCACCTCCAAGACACACACATGCTTGTAAAATTATACATAGGCATTTTAGATAATTTTTTTCAAATTAGAGAAGATATAATTTATAATTAGTAAGTTGTTTCATAGAAGGATGTGAAATGAAATGTCCAGAGTGTGTATTACTAATTGATTGTTTTGGTCTTTCCCATTGTCAACATAAGAAACATTCAAATCTACAGAGAATTTTTGTGAGTTTATTGGAGCCAAACAATTGCTGGGAAGCAAATTCTCAATGAATTGAGATATTGCTCCAGAGAATGATAGTTTTGCACCTTATTTTATACATTATAATCAAAAGAGAAGACAAGTGGTTACATTAAATCCATTGGTGATCGACTAAGGGGCTGGGAGAAAGCAAAGTGGGAAAACTTCTGGGATTGGATGAAAAGTATAATGATAGACACATACATCTTTTACATAAGTGGGTACAGGATAGTTAACAGTCAACAATTAATATGATAATAACAATGAGAAGATGTTTGGTCTCTGCCCTGGTGCATTGTTTGTGTCCTGAGGGGTCTAGAAAAGGGGAATTTATCTGACATGCCAAAGGAATGTTATTTTAGATGCAAAAGACAATAAATAGACAGGCTTAGTTAAGGTAAAGATTGACTTTTGTCAGGGAAGATTTTAGCCTAGGACATTACTACCTGCCATAAACTGCTTTTACCTAAAATGTTTTCCTTTCAGACCATCCTTTGTGGTTACTTTAGGCCTTGAGTTTGCAAGGCTGTCACACACGCCTTGCTGAGCTTGTCAGGTTAGCCTGTGGCCCCTTTTCGTCCACATCATCAAGGTGTTATCAGGTATTAGAGTCATTCTTAAACTCTCGTTGGAGAAACATTTGTAGCTGGATTGCAAGGTAAAATATATTTCCCATATTTTCTGATAAATTAAAAATACAGTACCAATTTAACTGTCAGTGGCAAAGACGTTATTATACAATCTCCAAATATACAAGAAAAAATGGAACATATGTTTTATTCTCTTTTCAAAATCATATGTCACAGTTAACTATCTGGCATAATGTTCTGGGTAGAGGGCTCAGCAGTAACCTGCATAGAGCCCTACTTCTTAGTCACATGGTTTGAAAATAGTGTGTTTCAGTTCATCACCATGTTCAGCTGTCAATCAACCTTTATTTTTTGCAGGCATTCTTTACTGCATTTTTTTCCAATTGTAGGAGAAAAATATGTTAATTCCCCAATGAATAAATCTGCCAGTTTAACTTTCAAGGAACCAGCTCCTTCATAGAGATGTATAGCAAAGGAAAGCAGAAGAAAATCTAGAAAGCTGAACTCTAGAACTAACTGCAGCAAAGCAAGGAGTTTGCTTGTACTCAGAAGATTCTATGTGGTATACAAAATCTGAAGTATCTTCAATAATACTACTCTTATAAAACAGGGAATATGTGAACATTAAACACACTTATTGCCAATAGCAATCAAAAGAAAAACATCTCAAAGTTCAATTCAGTGTATTGAAAATTCTACATATTTTAAAAGAAAAAAACAAGCTGAGCAAGAAAGCTGACTGTGTTCATTCAACCTACATACCAGCCTTTCAGAAATTTTGATAGAAGGTGCTGATATTTCTTAACTGCCTCATTTATTGTTGTTTGTTTTCTTTAAATATATTTTTATTAATTTCATAGAGGAAGGGAGAAAGAGAGAGAGAGAGAAACATCATTGATGACAGAAAATCACTGATTGGCTGCCTCCTGCATGCCTTACTGGGGATCGAGCCCACAACCTGGTCATATGCCCTTGACCAGAATCGAAGCTGGGACCCTTCAGTCTGCAGGCCAGTGCTCTATTCACTGAGCCAACATGGCTAGGGCTTACCTGCCTCATTTCTTAGAACCAGCCTTACCCTTCCTCTCGGACCCTGGTTCTATTTTTTATCACATCTTAAATATTTCTTACCTGAAGCTCTTCAAACTTTTTGAAACAGTCTCTAATTTTAGTTATTTACTTACTTATCAAATGAAAACAACTTATTTATAAATTATCCTATCTAATAAAAGGCTAATATGCAAATTGTTCCCTTGACCCAGAGTTCAACCAGAAGTTCAACCAGAGGGTGGGGCCAGCCAGCCAACTGCCTGTGGCCCCACCCCAACAGGCCTCGCCCCTGAGAGGCACCCCCACCCCAATTGAGGGCAGGGTCAGCTAGCCAACCTCCTGCGGCCCCTCCCCCCAGCCAGACCTGATGGGGCAGACTGGCCAGACCACACCTGTGAACGAATTTGTGCACCAGGCCTCTAGTTATTCTAATAACGACATACATTACACAATATACACAAAACCAAGATACTTTTAAAGGATGGGATGATGACAAAGTAAACAATGTTTATATGATTTTTATGCTTATTTTCTGTTAACAGCACACACAAAAAAACTTTGTGTCCTCACAGAAAGATATTATTAACCTGTTTTCATGCGAAAAAATGTGACTAAATTCACTATATTATTTGTGAAAATATTTTTCAGAAGTTTAATGACATAGAAATTATTGATTCAGTTTATTTCAATCATTGGTTTTAATGACTCTCACACCTTGCAAGAATATTTAGATAGATATAAAAGAAATGCATCAATATCTGTACTTTCTAATTATTCTCATTTTTCATCTTACACACCAATTGTGCAAGTCTTTTGTTTAAATTTATCTAGTAAATTTCTACTCTTCCTGATGACACTCATTTTTTTCCTCACAAACTAATTGGAAATTACAGCAATTTTATATTATAAAATTTAGTTCAATATTCATTAAAATTTTTTACTTGGCAGGGTTTAAAAGGTTTAAGCTTTCAAGTATTTAATCATCATCATCATAACTACCAGTAATTGAAAACTGCCCAATGTCAGTCAGTTTCTTAACTTTTTTAATTTATTCCTCATGGCAACTCTAAGAAATAGGAATAATCTCTTATCTCTATTTACACCCGAATAAACATGTTAGAGCTTTTTTAAAAATATATATTTTTATTTCAGAGAAGAAGGAAGAGAGAGAGAGAGCTAGAAACATCCATGATGAGAGAGAATCATTGATCAGCTGCCTCCTGAAAGTCCCCCACTGGGAATCGAGCCCACAACCTGGGCATGTGCCCTTGACTGGAATTGAACCTGGGATCTTTCAGTTTGCAGGCTGATGCTCTATCCACTGAGCCAAACCAGCTAGGGCATGTTAGAGCTTTTATAGGTAATAAAACATCTTCTAATAATTCTTCTGTTTTATCAGATATTTTGAAAAGTTGTCACTTTTTCAGTCATGTACCATACTTGAAGAAAGACTGAAGTGAAAGAGAGTGGTTTGGGGCGTGTGTGCACATGAGTGTGTATGTGTAAAAAATATGTATATACCATAGTTCTGAAATCAGTCTATCACACCAGGAAATTGCAGCAAATTTGGTACACAATTTCTCTGTAAAACTAAACATTAGTTTTTAAAACACAGATTTGGTCACAGAACAGGAAGAATAGATGTGTGAAAAGATTTCCATGATCATTCTCAATCTCGTCACATAATAATATTAAGATTTTATCAGAACCGTAAACTCCAAGTAACCACACTGGGCACATGAAAACTGCAACAGGTTACAACAAGGTGAGAGCAAATGAGAGAGAGAAGGAGCCACCATCAAGATTTCCTCCTGCTCCTCCCTCTCCAGCTCTAAAGACAAACTCACATAGTAATCTAGAGTCAAGTCAGGCTATACAGAAAGGCTTTCTTTCTTATTTTTAGATTAAAATATAAACATAGATATTTAATGATTTATTTTTTAATGTATTATAATTTTTTTGTTGCCTAAAGTTTTACATATGTCTCTTTTTTTCCCCAATTGAAGCCCCCCCTCCCCCCGCCATTCCCACCCTGGGCAAGCCCCCACCACCACAGTGTCTGTGTCCATTGGTTATGCTAATATGCATGCATACAAGTCCTTTGGTTGCTCTCTAACCCACCCCTCTCTCCTACCATTTGTCTCTGGATCTATTCTTGTTCATCAAATTATGTTGATCATTATTTTTACATTTTATTCAGCACTCCCGCCTACATTTTGGGAACCCCACATTGGAGTTTGATCAAGTGCGTGCACTTGACTTATCATCAGAGCCAGAAATGTGTTGCTAATGCCTAGTGATGATGTAAAGAAATGTAGATCCAGATTATCTTTTCTGGAGACACTAGCAGTTTCTCAGTTCCAGAATCTATTTCCATCCCTTCAATGACACGTAGAGGAATGAAACACCTCACACAGACTACACTGAGCACCAGCTCTCTCCTCGCAGAGATAAAATGAGCAGGGAAATGGCTACGGAAGGATCAACCTGAGACTCCTCATCTCACCTCATGTTAGGATTCAGGGCAATTTGAAAGAACATGAGACCAAAAACATTATTTTCTTCTATGACACACTTTTATCAGAAGAAAATAAAAAGGACTATTAAAAGACCCATATGTCAAAGATACAAAATTTTCCTGCTTTTATTGTGACACAATAGCTGCAGGATCTTGGCAACTCCATTTTCTCTTCTATTCCTATTTCCGTAAGCATAAATTGAGTGTTAGTTGTAGCTCAGTGGTTTTCAAACTATTTTGCTAGAAAAGCCTTTTATTCTATGACATTCTAGGTGGCATGATAAACATGAACAGGGACGAGGGCCCATAAGCATCTTTTCTCCATTCCAGTGGCTTGCCGGGTGCCTCTGAGGAACCTGAAAGTGCCCAGAACACACCAAACTGGGTCTCCAGGGGTCTCTCCAACTCAAAGACATTATGAGCAGCGAGTCAGGAAACTTAATTCAGTTTTATACTTCCTCCTTGACTCAACAGAGGATGAGTCAATATTATAAAATTGTACATTTATGTAACTCTGTCACTTAAAGGCAGAAAAATTCTAGTCTACACAACTCTACTGAAATGTTTTCATCCTCGTGGAGTTTATCCTCAACAAGGTCATAGAGGTTATTCACTAGGCTCTATGAATTCAACCATTCCAATATAAGTTAAGTCACTTTTCATTAACCTTTCTTTTTCTTGTTAAATAGCAGCATTAGAAATCATCAATAGATGAGTCCTCAAACTATACTTCTCTTGATGTGTATTCTTTCTCTCTCTCTCTCTCTCTTGCTTTTTGAGGTCAGCAAGCAAGCCAAAAGCCCAGGAAGGCACAGAGGCGAAGGGGACACGGCTACATAAAGAAGGCTTTCATTAACCTTGCTGACCCACCGTAATTTCAAATGTCAGCGGCTAATCAGAGCCTCACTGACATCACCAATGGCTGGAGAGATGAGCTATCCTGTGGGATCAATCTTTTCTCCTAGTCTGAAATATATATTTTTAACGCCACAGGGTTACTTTTGCTCTGAAGTAATGGTGGGAAAATTTCCCTCTACTATTGAAATACATGCTTCTAAGGCTGAAGTTAATCATTAGTTTTGATGGAACAGCAAAAAAACATTTATTTAAATGTCAAAAACTGACTACATTATTGGCTTCTCTTCTACTAAATTCTCCCATGGCATTTTGACAACACGGGCAGCTGTAATGTTTGGCTCACTGATCCAGAAAAGAAAAGGTAAGTTAAACTATATTTCTTTCCTTGTAAAGAGTTCTCTGTATAAATTGTATTTATTTCAAATACAATTACAATTTATGTGGGAAAGCACACATAATTATGTCAGTTGCTAAGATGTATAATATAATAAGTTGTCCAATAATTTCCCATCCTCCCGGAAACACCTATCTCAGACACATAACAAAGAATGTTTAATATGTTCAACCAAATCCAAGAGAAATGAGAGGTGAAAGTTTACCCAAGAAATATGAGAATTTGAATGTTATTGATTTCATAGCTTTCATAAAATGTTGTTTAAATGGTTTTCTCTAGGCAAAAGCATTGTTTGGACCATTACTGACCTAATAGTTATAGCCAAATATGCAAATAATTATGTAAAGATACCTCAAGTTTCTAACATGTAATGTACAATTCTTGCTCTCTACAAATTATTGTAGATTTTTTAAAAAACTTATTAAATAAGTATAATTCTTGATTCAAGACTTTTGTGCCTTTCATTAAACTCAAATAATTTTGTTTCCAGTCATCAAAGCAGAGGGAGACTATGAGAGCATGAAAGAAGCACTTTTACTTTATAGTTAACCCACCAAATTCATCTCATGTAAAAACTATTCTCTGAAGGTATGACCTTATTATTTAGAACAGGTAGGCGACAGAAACCAGGAAGTAGGAAGCTGAATGGATCATGTGCTCTTTGGGATCAAATATCAAACTATGAAAATGAGAAAGATGACTAAAACTTACAAAAATTCTTTTTGTGGAAATAAGATAAAAAATTCTATAAACTACAGTTAATCATTGGTACCTGTATGGGGACCTCAGCACCTACATTTCAAGGTTAAAAAGAAAAAAAATCACCCTACCCAGTTTGGCTCAGTGAATAGAGTGTCGGCCCTGGTACTGAAGGGTCCCGGGGGGTTGGGGGGGGGGGCATGTACCTCAGTTGCAGGCTTGATCCCTGGCCCTGATTGGGGTGCGTGCAGGAGGCAATCAATCAATGTGTCTTGCTCACATCAATGTTTCTCTCTGTGTGTCTCTCTCCCTCCCTTCCACTCTCTCTAAAAATAAAATGAAAAAATATCCTTGGGTGAGGATTAAAAACAAAAAAAAAATCTCTTAAAATCCAGCATTAAAACATTTACACCCAAAGCTATATTTTCAGTTGTGAGAAATCCTGGTATAGTCCAAATCCACTAAAACATTAATACTAATAGAATAATCAATACTTTTTTATTTTTTTTCCAATTCCTTTGCAATAACCCAGGGAAAGTGTAGGCTGCTAAAGTGCCATGAAATCACAGGTGAGCTGTTTAAAATTAGATTCAACATTTTGCAACAGTTATAAAAAGACAGGGATCCCTTTTGTATAGACTCAGATCAGTGAAAGAATTACTCTATACTCATTTTCACTTCAACTGATTAGAAAATACAAGTTACAAATTTTATCATGGAAATAATTCATCACAGAATAATAGACAGGCCAATGTTCTTGCAGAGAATGCTTCCTCTTACAAATTTTGTAACCTCATGTGAATGACTTAATATTCTCGTATTTTTATGAAAAGCAAAATAATTTCATAATCTCATGTGAATCATTTAACCCCTATGGGGTTGTATTGAAGATTAAGTGAAACACAACAAAGACATTATAACAATTTTCACTGAAGTGATGTATCAACAATGAAGCTCTAGAACACTTCACATTTCTGCTCCCACTGTTCGAATCGTGCTTACACAAGCCACCTTCTCCCAGTTTGCCCGCTTTGCCTGCTGTTCCGTGGATAATTTAACTAAGTGTGAAGTAAACTGATAAGCAATGGGTACAAAAATAGGAGAGACAAGTATAAAAGTTTTGAAAAAAATCAAGATAATTTTTCACTCATATCATATATGTGTGTGTCCCTTAAAAGAAAGCAAACTAGAAACCATAAAATATTTAATGCAGTACTTGTTCATTCCAGAAAGTTAATTTCAAATCCCAACCAGCAGGTTTGTATTTCAAGAAAGAACCTAAGTCCTATACCAAAAGATTGTTGTATGGATGTGCCCATTTTGAACTAAAATTAAATGTTTAAGGTATACGTATTGCTTTTTATGCCTCTGCATTTTTCAGCTAACTTTCAGGTTCTAATCTCTTCATATAAGAGGGCATCTATATACATATACAGATATCTAGATAGATGATAGATAGATAGATAGATAGATGACAGAGAAATAGACTTCACAAAAATAAATATGATTTTCTCACCCTCTACACACACACACACACACACACACACACACACACACACAACTATAAAGTGTTAAATCAAACATTACTTTTAA
>NW_006283436.1:317994-318391 GCF_000327345.1 Myotis davidii
GTTAAATCAAACATTACTTTTAAGCCTTCATGATAAAATATATTCATTTACTCAAATAATTTAAAATGACATTATATACTTGTCTCAGTCTATTATTTTTCTTAAATTAATTCTGAACACTTAAATATGTGAAATAACGTTATAGAACTCTGGGAACTTCACACATAAGATTTTACATTGTCTAAGCCAGGATATTCATTTTGCACAGGAGAAAATGAGCAATGCCCAGCCCCAACATGAATTGCCTCATGCAAAACATGGAGCAAAAATACATAAGTGTGTATAATAGTTTTCTCTTATGGGTCATTCAGTTGTTGTGGCCTCCAGCTCACTCCATGACATGGTTCATTCTTACATTTTGGGAGTCTTGGTTTAATTTCATTATATATATATATAT
>NW_006283436.1:319044-343096 GCF_000327345.1 Myotis davidii
AGGCATGCTATTAATTTACAGAGAAAATGTCAGTGTAACAGAAAGAAAAATTATTGAAATTAATATTTTATAGTACCTCATTGGTATACTTGGAAATAAACTTTATTGCTTCTAGATAACTTTATTATAGACTTAATAGTTTGGAGAAACATTTTGGAATAGAAGTTGGATGCCCTCAACATTAAAGGCATACCTTAAGGAACACTGTCCACATTCTAAGGTCCAATTTAATTCTATCTTCACTTAAACAGGTGATGTGAATTCTATTTATTCTATTATAATGTTGTCCTACCATCTAAACTTAGGTGGAAAAATTAGAGGTTTGAGGCACAGCCCTGATTACCAAAGCCCTTTGCTTAAGCATGAACATATTGGTTTATTATTTCTACATTTTGAGCCTCTGTCTATAATAAAAAGGTTACAGCAATTAAAATGTCATTGTAAGAGCTAACCTTATTATTGTATTCTGCTGAATACCATCATGCCTGGCATATAGTCAGTATATGCATATATAATGCACTCAGGGGGTGAGGGGGGCAGACAGGGTCCCTGCACCCTCTCGCAGTCCGGGAGCCCTCAGAGGATGTCCAACTGCTAGCTTAGGTCAGCTCCCCACTCCCCGGCAGTCAGACATGGTTAATGCTGCTGCGGAGATGGGAGAAGCTACCACCACCACCATTGCACTCGCCAGTTGTGAGCCCAGCTCTGGCTAAGCAGTGCTCCCCCTGTGGGAGCGCACTGACCACCAGGGGCAGCTCCTGCGTGAGGGGAATCAGGCCAAAACCAGCTCTCCAACATCCCCCAAGGGTCCCGGCTTGCATGAGGGTGCAGGCCAGGCCGAGGGGCCCTACCAATGCACAATTGGGGTTGCGGAGGGACGCGGGAGGGCTCCAGGGCATGTTTTGCCCCTCTCACTCAGTCCCGATCAGCTGGACCCCAGCAGCAAGCTAACTTACCAGTTGGAGTGTCTGCCCCTGATGATCAGTACACATCATAGTGAGTGGTTGAGCGGCCTTAGCATATCATGAGCTATCATTAGCATATTATGCTTTGATTGGTTGAATTCTGTTCATACAGATAAGATGCATGGAAACAAAACCTGAGATTTGGTCCTGTCTTATTTCCTAAAGATGACTTCTTATAGCATTTACATATTAACCATTCTCTTTTCTGTTTCATGTTTAAAAGTCAATTAAAATTTTTTTAGTTTCATCTAATTTACACTAGCAGTCATTACTCTTTTTCTTCCTAATGTTGGCATTAATTTCTGTGTGTAATTCATAATAAGAGAAGACTCTTATATCCATCCCTTCATTACCCACCACTAATTTGTGCATTAAAATTTTTCTTAAATTATACTTTAGTGCTATTGTGTTGTTGACCATTATATATTTGTAAACAAATACATTTGTTATCTATATATTTATCCGTTGCCTTCTAAAAGCGTGAAAATGAACCTAGAATCTTTATTGAATCCTCAACAGACTTTGATGATACAATTAAAATACAAAGTAACCAGAAGTTAAATTATCAATAAGAGTCATTTATTTGCATTTTTATTTTAAAGAATACTTAAGAGAATTGTGATGAATTAGTAGTGACAAACTACTTCTTTCAGACTGATTTTGTGTGGAGAGTTTAATTAAGCATTGCAGCTGTTTATCTCTGTGGTGATTAAATTTTCATATGTAAATTACATGTATTAAGATCAAGATACTTATGTAAATGGCACTTGCCTTAATGTTTTGTGTTACTATTATTAACATCTAACCATCAGTTTATAATCTTCTTGTATTAAAATCTATCTGCATGGATACATTGTTAAGACAAGTAGCTTGAGATCCTAAAAACAAGTTTATTATGTATTTGTTATCTCACAATCTAAAGTTTATCAGGCAAACTAAATATGTTTTTAAAAATTAAGTAAAATCGAAGGCATCTAGGAATAATACCTGTTTAGTTCCAAATTCTATTCCTTAAAGAATGCAGTCTAGGAGAAAGAACCAAGATAGCAGGGCAGGTAAACACGGGTACTCACCATCTCCCACAACCACATCAAAATTACAACTAAAAAACAGAACACCCATCATTCAGAACCACCTGAAATCTGGCTGAATGGAAGTCCTACAACTAGAGAAGTAAAGAAGAAAGCACAAGGAGGCTGGTAGGAGAGGTGGAGGAGTGTAACAGGCTGTTTCAACACCCATGTGTGGCATTTTTTAATCTAGGCTGAGGAGGCCTCCTATGAGGAACAAGGGGTCCCAGCCCACACCAGACCCCTCAGTCCTGGGAAGAGAAGTCCCCATAACTTCAGGCTGTAAAAACCAGCAGGGATTGTGACCCTTCCCCCTGGCTGTCCCTGACCCTGATCAGCCCCGCCCCAACCCCAATCGGGAGTGGGGCCAGCTGGCCAACCTTTGGCATCCCCTACCCCCGGTTGGCCAGGTCCAATTGGGGTGGGCCGGCCGGACCCCACCCATGCATGAATTCATGCACTGGGCCCCTAATATAGTCAATAATATTGTAATAGCTATGCATGGTGCATACTTGAATTATGGGGGGAGGACCACTTCATAAGTTATATAATGTGTAATCACTGGGTTGTATAGCCAAAACTAATATAAAACTGTACATCAACTGTAATAAAAAAATAAAATGTACATAAAAAATGAAATTTAGGATATAAAAAACCACCCCCTTCACTAATTACCCCAGCACCTGATTTTATTTCTCAGGATAAGTACTTGTCACTATGATATTTTTTCTTTTTTTTTTAATGCATTTATTTTTTAATGTGTGTTCCATTAGAAAAGAAAATTCATCTTCCCTGTTTGATGCTTTATTATTCATGCCAAGACTAGAGTCTAGACCTAAGTTATACTCAATAAATAGTAATGAGTGCATGTATTTGCCCTAAATCTATTATACATGGCTACAATGAATTAATCCAAAATTTCCTGCAAATGACAAAATACTTGAAGACAGCTGTCTTGCTATCTTCGTTTCTACTTGCTAAAAATTCCCCTATTCTGCAAGCACTTTTAGTCTATCTCTGATCCTACTTTTCTTTCTACAATTCATGTTTGCCCATACTCTTGAAATGTGTAAAATATTTAGAAATAAATTTGTTTCCCTTTTAAAAATACATTGTAGAAATAAAACTGCACAGTACTTAATTACATTTACTTTTAATTCAAAATTTTAATACCAAAACATACAAAAACGTTTGTTTCTACCATGAATATTCGACACATATTTATATTTGCCTCATTTTCTTTAAAGCCCTCACTTTTTAAAATCAAAAACAGAAACATAGAGATACATTTACAGCACTAAATTCTCTATCTCTTGCCCTCAATTACTTTCTCCCAATTTCCTTGCCGACTATTGCTATTCTAAACTACTTAAATACTGCTCTGATAAGGGGGCCAAATTGTTATTATTTTTTATATACTCAGGCAATTTTCCCTGTGAATTTTATATTGCTACTCCTGTCATGTGTCATGTTCCCATGATAATATATGTGGGATTTCTTATCCATAAAATTTTTTTTTCTATTTCTGTAATATAATAACACTATTTTATTACAGCCCTTTAATTAACCATAATATTGACTTTATAAATTAACTTTGGGGTGAATTGTGCTCATCTCAAATTGTCTTTTTATCAACATATGAATTTAATATTACAGATTTCCATCACATGAGTATTAGCCCTTAAATTGTGATATATATACTAGCTTAAATGTTCCGTTTTAACTATGTTCTAATTGCAGTTATTATCTCTTTGCTTAACCATTAATTTGTAAGTGTATTCTTTAATTTCCAAATTGTTCTATTCGGGTGATTACTTTTTTGTTAATTTTTTAACTGCATTTTGCAAGATCATGGTCTGTATGATAGTTCTCAGCATTATTTTAAAGTTGCTGTTCTAGTTTCATACTTTGTGATATCTTTTATGCTTTATTTACCAAATTATATCTTATATCACTTCCCTTCAGTTATAAGGATATTTCTGGAGATGAGTTCTATCAACTTCTATTTATCTGAAACTATCTTCATTTCATTGGAATATTTGAGGAATTTCATCACCTACTAGCAATATAGACTTTTTTTCTTCCCTTTATTTGCTTTTCTTTCCTGTATTTAAAGATAACTCTGGGCACTATATTTCTGATGAGAAGTCAGCAGTAGTTCATATCCCTGTTGCCATGTACACAATACATCTTTTATTCTTTGGATACTTACAAGATTTTTTTCTCTAAGATTTTTTTTTAGCAGTTTGAATATTAAATTCCTAAATATGGTTTGTTTACTTGTTTATCTTTTTATTCACCCTGATTTAGGTGGGCTGTGCTGCCTGGATATGTAAGTAGTTCTTTTTCATCAAATTTGGGAAGGATTTGGACCATTACACTTCTCATATATGTTTTTTCCTACCCCGATCTATCTTTACCCTGAATACTGATCTCTGTCACCTTCAGCAGTATTGCCAAACTCTATTAGACAACAGCTTTCCAAGAGTTTGGGAAACACTCAGAATTACCTTTATGAATTACTTATCTCAGAGATGGCAGGCTTGTGTGCCTGTTAGCGCTCCTTTTTCTTTATCTATTTTACCCAGTTTTTAGGTGTGTTTTTTCTCTATGTTGGAAGGGATAGTCCGTAACCATGTACTGTATCATGGAAGAATACATCTTGATTTTGTATTTATCCGTTTCTGAACTCAAGTTTGTTAACATTTTTCATGATAGTTTTATTTTTTTATTTTTAAAAATATATCTTTATTGATTTTGGAGAGGAAGGAAGAGGGAGAGAGAGAGAGAGAAACATCAATGATGAGAGAGAATCATTGATCAGTTGCCTCCTGCACACCCACACTGGGGATTGAGCCTGCAACTCAGGCATGTGCCCTGACCGGGAATTGAACCTTGACTGCCTAGTTTTCATAGGTGGATGCTCAACCACTGAGCCATGCCAGCCAGGCATCCATAATAGTTTTAGATTTGCCTAGTTATCCAAATAATTTGGTTACATTTTGCTTTGTATATTTTGAGGATATGTCATTAGATGTTATACAGTTTCAGAAAATGTATATCCTACTGGTAATTTTTTTACTTATCCTACCCCTGAAAGCTTGTTTTATTTTGCTTTGATTTATACTCAAGTCTACTTTATCTGGTACACACATAGCTACTCTAGGTCCTTTGTGATTAACTCTGAGGTATAACTCTCCCAAAACTTCAATATTCAGTTTTTCTAACCACATTAGTACTTCAAGGTTTTGAGGTAACTGAATGATTTCAGAGAAACTGAGGGTGGCTGCGGCAGGGGCCAGGTGGAGGGAGGGGGAACATGCTTAAAGGAACTGAAGAGGCAGAAGAGTGTGTAAAGAGAGCAGATCCTGGAGCCAGAACATCACGGTTCAAACCTTGTCTTGATCATGTGCGAACAGGTGGCCTTGGGAAATTCATTTAACCTCTTTGTAGGTCATTTTCCTCAAACGGCAAAAGGGTAATAGTAGCAGTATGTCTTTTGATTGCTATAAAAATTAATTTATATTGTAAAGTACTCAGAGCTGTGCCAGGAAAATAATAAATGCTATGTGTTAAAGGGGATCCCCTGATTGGGAAGCGTCACATGTAGACTAGTACTAGTACCTGTGGCATCCCACAACCCTAATAAGCTCTTTGAGCTATAAATCTCCTCGGTTGTTGGTTTTATCTATCGGAAACCCTGGCAAATGGAGGTGGCCTCCAACTGGATGCAACACTGACGTTTGACTCACTGCCTGTCTGATATGGTTCATCTACTGGCTTGCCACTAGGCTCCTGTGAAAACTGAATGTTTGATACACGAGACTTTGTATTATCCAGCCTGATACTCCCTATTGGGGTGGGTCAACTTGGACTCAGCAACTAACCAGATAGGAAGAGCTCAATGAGCCTCCCTTATTAAAAGGAAAATGTTATATTCAAGAGTGTAGCCACCCTGGCCCCAGTATTATCTTGGCTTTATTTATTTATTTATTTATTTATTTGAGAGTGGAAAAGTCAGAGAGAGAGATACATTGATGTGAGAGAGACACATCAATTGGTTTCCTCCCACATGCACCCAGATTGGGTACTAGGGATCGAGCCTGCAGCCAAGGTATGTGCCCTTGACTGGAATCAAACCCAGGACCCTTTAGTTCTAGGGCTGATGCTCTATCCACTGAGCCAAACAAGCTAGGGCTTATCTTGGCTTTATGTGAAAAAGTGCCAACTATCCTTTTAAAGGAAGCTTAATCCTATATATTCTAAGTGAAACAAAGCTTCTAGTTCTCTCTCTCCTTATTTCTCTCTCTTTCTCTCTCTCTCATTGTGTGTTATAGTCCTAATGCTGAATTTACTTTAAAATATAATTTAATTTAGTGATGTGATTTTTCTCCATTACTTAACTTGAAATTCTGTTAATTTAAAACAAAAAATTGTTTAATGCTTTTATATTTATTGTGATTCCTTAATTATAATTGTATTTACAACTTTTTACCTATATGCTACATGCTGTGCTTTTTCTTATTCATTTTTCTGTTTCCTAGCTTCTATTTTATTAATCAAATATTCCTTACTCTCTCACAACTGGTTTGTAAGTTTTGCATTGTATTTCTGTTCTTGTAGTGCTTAATCTTACATTTTTAATATGAATATTTGACCAAATCTAAAGTTAATCAAAAACACGAACTCCTACTGAACATTATTATGTTTGTACGCCTGATCCTTGATTCTCTCTTACATCTGCTGTTCAACATTTTGTGACCCATTGCACGTACTAAAAGGGGGTCATTATTTATATTACAATAGCATGATTCGAATTCAATATATATTTATTAACTCAATGTTATTAGAATTTTTTTCATTAATTGCTTCTCATATTACTTTTTGTGATTCTGAATTATATTTTTCAAATATATAAGTAATTCTCACTTAGCATTTATTTTTAAATATATTTTATTGATTTCAGAGAGGAAGGGAAGGGAAGAGAGAGAGAAACAGCAATGATGAGAGAGAATCAATGATCAGCTGCCTCCTGCATGCCCCTACTGGGGATCTAGTCAGCAACTCAGACATGTGTCCTGGCTGGGAATTGAACCATGACTTCCTGGTTCATAGGTTGACACTCAACCACTGAGTCACATCAGCCAGGCTCATTTCTTGATTATTCTCTTTGCCATCCTCTCTATTTTTCCACTCTGGGACTCTATTAGACCTATGCTGGACCTCTGTGTTATATCTCTTATGGTCTCTCCTAAATTTAAATGTCAATACATTTCATTTCTGGAATTCAGGATTATTTTCATATCTGCTTGCTGCAAGTTTTCCTTATTTTAATTTCTAGATTACACATACTTTTTAAATATCTCTGTTTTTATGTTATTTTCTCATGATTTATAGACTTTTCTTATATCTTCATTATATTAAAAATACCAATTTTATAATCTCTTACATATTACATTAGTATGGAAAATCTGCTCTTTGTCTTGCTGGAAAAAAACTAATTTATATGTGTTGTTTGTCTATTGGAACACTACTACTGTTTGCAGGGTAATGTCTCCATATTTGTTTTGTTTTAATTATGTTAAATGATCCAAGGATATTATCAGCATGAGATCATATTTTAGATTACTTTATCTTGGATGATTCATGGGCCAAGTAAATATAGTATATGTTCAATAATTAAAACCTTTCTATTGTACAGGCCAGTGACTATATAATTTTGTATTTTCAGGCCAGTTTCATGTTTTTCTACTTAGAAACCAGGATGTTTACCATTTGATCATTTCCTTTGAACACCCTAGATTTATGCAGCAGTCAGCTTCCACTTCCCTATTTTTCATATGCTCCAAACTTTGTTTTCTCTCCTTCTTTGCACATTAAGAAACATATCTGAGTAGCTGTGAACCTTAAAAAAAATAAATAATAGAAAAAAATGACAAGCCAACCAAATACAATAAGAAGAAAAATAATCACAGCCAATCAATCCTTTATTGGGCATTCCCTGACCTAGATTCTTTCCATATTGCATCCCATTTGACCATGACAACAACCTTATGAGGTAAAATTCATTAAAACCAATCTTCAGATATGGAAATTGAGTCTCAGAGATGTTAATGAAATCGATTAAATAATGACAGACTGGAACTTTGAACCAATATCTAATTATAAGTATGATCAATTTAAACTACCTCTCTAATTGAAGAATAAGGTGGGGCAGTAGCTCTTCAACATACTCTTTTATTTTGTTTAACAAAGTGATAAATTATCCAGTAGCTATAAAATTAAACAATATGTAAAATACTGAGTATGGTTCTTATTTTAAATGAATAATTTACTATAACTCATGGTTCTAGGATAAACAAATGGCAACCAAATAGTTTTCTTTTGTTGGTTGAGTCAATTTCTTGTTGCCCCCTTTATGTATTTTTTTAATTGTTATATTCGACACCATTAAATGTGATAAAGGGTACAAGGATGTCATCTCTAGAAAATGTCTATTTTGAAAACCTATCAGTCCTGCTATTACTAGGTACTAATGGAAATCTTGGTTTTGTGACATGAACAATTGGTGAATGAGCAACATCATATTGTTCGTGAGACTGACTGAAGTCAAAATTCATCAGAGTCACTGATGCAGCTCAGTTCAGTGTATGCATCTTCACAGTCTGTGCCCGTGATTGCCAGACTGATGCAAATTAAACACCAAAGAGGGGAGACCTATTATCAGGGGAAATTCTACTCTTGGAGTCACACAGCTCAGTAATTAGTAATAATAAAGAAAATTCTAACGCCTGCACAAACTCACACACATGCATATTTGTATATGTCTGTAATATTTTAAAGAATCCCCACATTGTCATAAAGCTTTACTGGCACTTTGGGTTCTTTTCAAATATTTATATATAGAATATTTATTGGTGATGTTTATAGTCTCCAATGAGAATAAAAGCTTAGTCGGCCTGCATTGTTTCATTTCTCACAGGCTTATTTTATTAATTTCTCTGCTAGTTGTTGAAAACTATAACAATGAAAAACAGAAATAGTCAGTTGCGGATTCTCAGCAATTACCAAAAGTTAATTAAAATTATTAAGATAACAAACATGCACACATAATGCTCTTGTTGATAAATTTTAACTACATTTAATAAGGAAATGCAAGTTTGAGCCAATCTCGTAAATTGTTTTATGCTATGTTAATGCTTCATCTAGCTAGTCACATTAAATATTGATAGACTGTCCTCTTAGAACGTTTAGACAAAAACATTTTGTTTATCTCGAAGCCTAAAAGCTAAAAAGCATCCAACCCAGAAACTGTGTTAAATCAGTTAAGCAGTAAAAATGAACATAATTATTTGTTCTCAGTCCTATTCGCATCTGATTAGTAAGAGAAATAATAATATGGGACTCAGACCACACTGGGTTGTCAGCCCTTTTTCATAATTTAAATGTCAATAAATATTTAAATGAGATGTTTCATTTTCTTCCCAAACAAATAATTTAAATGAGGTTTTAATAATAATTTAAAATAACTAAAAGCAAATAATTGCTTCCCTGAGCATATATTTTACTCTCAATATTGCTAAGTGCCACAGAGGGATTTTCAAGGATAAATGACAAGGCATCTTTCCTCAAGAAGCTTATAGTTGCTTGGGATATCCTATTGATACCTATAGAATAACTTATATTATATATTATAAATATTTTTATAAATACTAGTATTCATCTTAACTATTATCACATAGGCCAGGGGTCCTCAAACTTTTTAAACAGGGGGCCAGTTCACTGGAGGGCCGGACTATAGTTTTAAAAAAAACTATGAACAAATTCCTATGCACACTGCACATATCTTATTTTTGAAGAAAAAAAACAAAACGGGAACAAATACAATATTTGTATTTGCATGTGGCCCGCGGGCCGTAGTTTGAGGATCCCTGACATAGGCTATCAAGTAATAAGCTATATTAGTGACAGAAACTTTTTGGAGTTAATAGGAATGATATTTAAACATGGATTCCAGATTATGGTTATTTTTAAGTGAATAACTCAAAGTACAATTCATATTCATGTTAAGGGAAGCAGCATTGCTTCATTCACCAACGAGCAAACAAATAAGCACATTAAGTGAGAAAGTATCTAAAAATCTGAATGCGTATTTTCCTATTATCTGTATTTGAATAAAAGTAAAGTTTAAATGTGCTGCATGTTATCTTTCTATGTCTCCAGAGTCATACTGTCTTTAAATTAATTAAATTACTATTCTACCTTCCTAACTCCAAAACTTAATCAGCATCCAGTTTGTGGAATTTTTTCATAGCAGCCCTATAAAACTGACAGTTACTAATTTCAGACCATGCATTTTTACTTTTTATCAAGCTAACTTAATACTACACAATAAGAGGTGTGATAATTTTATCTCTAACAGAGGTGGGTCACCGAGCTATGATTAAATTAAATTAAGATGCAGCCTGATTAACTAATAATTATCATCATCAGCTCAACCATCTTTGTCATTTTATCTACATGGGAATGTTTACCTGGAAGGAACTTTGTAGTTATTTATTAACCTTTGTACATCTCCAATACAAAATTTTCAGTTGGTTTGGTGTTAATATTTTTACCAAGTGTCTGTGAGTCAGATTGTGCTATGCTTTATACTATAGACTTAGAAGTTTACTGTTTGTTTTTTTTAAAAGCTACTGCGTATCTGCACACTGAGAATACTAAAAGGTAACGGAGCTACAGAAAATTGAAGACTGGATGTGTTATGGTTATGTGTTAACGTGCACTCATTTTTCTATCAAGATGTTTATTCAGAGGCTCAAAATATCATGGTAATAGAAAAAAGATATAAATCAGGATCATATACTCTATTTTCCTTAGCCAAAAGTGAGCTTTAATCCACACTAGCAACATCATGAGTATTTCATTGGCTTTGAATAGTATGGGGATATGCTTTATACCTCTAAGTTAAGGAGGAAGTTGATATTGGTGGGTATGGAGGAGGGTTTAAAAGACTCGGGATAGAAATGTAGGGATGACCAAATATAAGGAGGGTAATTATATCTTCTAATGGTCTAGTACTCCCCTAACTTTTCATCTTCTACCTCCACTTGCCAGACTTTACCTTTATTCTAGGGTTAAAGACATTAACATCCCACAGCTTAAAGAGTTTTCTGACCTTCCCTTAAGACAATCTTTGAGAGAATTAGGCAAACATAAAAGCCTAACAGCCACTATTTTCACTAAGCTTTCTGGTGACTTACATTTTTGAGATTTTAAGAGTATCTTCTTTACATTTAGATAAGAAACTGTGAAGTGTGTATTTTATGACTTTAAAAAGTTAAACAGAATAGAGAAATTTATTTAGTGCATGCTATGTGTCCCACAATTTGCTGAGCTCTGAACTAGTGGGGCCACAACAAAAATACAACCCATATCTTCCAAGTGTTTTAAATCTAGAAAATAAGGATTACATGCCTAAAACAATTCTAGGTAAATACCTTGTCTGATAAAGAATGAATAATTAAATAAGTGAAAAATCTGCAGGGGAAAGAGGGCTGCCTTGATTTTTACAGAATGAGACCTATATTTGAAGGATATGTAGATTTGGCTTGACAGTGGTGGATAGCAAGGCAGCAGAAGCATTCCAGAGCAAAGCAGGGCAGAGCATCTGGATAGAGAAAAAGAATGAAAAGATACACTGGGATTAAATAAGAAACCATCTCTAGTGAGAAATGAAGATCATTCTCAAAGTAGTTCAGAATTAAGGACTCGGGAGAAAAGAATTTCAATAGTTAAGATTAGGATCAGACAGATAAGACAGACAAATTGAAGTTTGGTTTGATAAAGAATAGGAAATGTTTCTCAGAATAGTCTCTCAGAATTGGATAAAATGAACTAGAGAGAACAAAGGCCAGAGTATTACTGCAGATAACAAAAGGGAAATGAAACTGGAAAGGCAAGAACAAAGAAAATTAGGCATCTGGATGGCGAGCCAGATAAGTCCACTAATGTACAGGAATGACATATGAGATTATGAGTTTTGTGGTTTGCAAAATGTCACCCATCTGAGGTGACAAGCGAAGAGGCTGAAATCTATTTGACAAGCCTTCTTGTCAAGGTGTGACTATTTTTTGGGTAATTCATTAGCTCAGGCTGGGGGGTACCTTTTCTCTTTCACCCTCTTCCAAGAAGCTTCAGTCTCAAATGTGCTAGTGCATTTCCAGGGCCCAGAAGAGAGCTTAATATAGAGGCTCCATCAATAGTTTATGCCTGGTTATTTGTATAAAGAATGTGGCCAATAAATAACAACGATGAGAAAAACAAAATTCCTAGAGAAAAATTGTGTTTCTCGCAGAAATTGGTTAAAAAAACAACCTTGGCTTTGACATACAGAAGAGAAATCCAAGATACTTTGTCTCACAGTCAACAGGAAAGTAAGAATGGAAATAGGTGGGGGCTTCTGGGAGTGTATAATATGTGACACCAAAGGGTAGTGAAGTTAGAAGAGCTTGGTTGAGGAATGAACCTCGAAGAACAGAGCCCAGCTGGTGTTGCTCAGTGGTTGAGCATCGACCTATGAACCAGGAGGTTAAGGTTTGATCCCAGGTCAGGGCACATGCCAGGGTCGTGGGCTAAATTCCCAGTGTTGGGGTGTGCAGGAAGCAGCTGATCAATGCCTCTTTCCCATCATTGATGTTTCTATCTCTCCCTCTCCCTTCCTCTCGGAAATAAATAAAAAAAATATACATACTATACATTAAAAAGAACAGAAAATACTGAGAATTCTGCTTTGAGGTCTATCCAAAGGTAATGTTTGAGTCATTTAAAATGGTACCTCTGAAAGCAAAGATACCATTGAAGAATAAGCAAGAGAATGGAGAATGTTCAACAGGAGAGAAAACACAGAGATAAAGAATTTCAAGAAGTTGTAATTAGCAATGCAAATATCAAGGAAATACAAAATGTGATAAAACCTAAGTGGAAATATGTTGTCTAGAAAAGTATGCTGATTATCTAAAAAAGTATAAAAATAATCGGTTTTAGATTCTAAATGATAAACAAAATAGTGTTGGTGTAGAAAGGAAAAGAAGTGATAATTTCTAAAGAATATGGCTGTAAAAGCAACAAGGGAGCCAAAATTCCATAGAGTACGTATAGCAGTTCAAAGCATTAGCCCTGTATTAGGAAATTATATTTGGGTTGAAATATGAGCTTCTGTATTTATGAACTCTGTTACCAGGAACAATAAATCAACTTCTATAAATCTGTTTTCTCATGTGTAAAATAGAAATAATAACATATTTTTATGGGCTTATGATAATAAAATGAAATAAAGTAGAATTGTATCTTACTTAGCTATAGCACTAAGTTAGATTGCAGTGACTAACCATATATAGTAAAAATTTGTTGAAAAGGATAAACTATAAATCACAGTAAACTTAATTTTGTGTATAGACCCCATATAAGAATGCACAAAAAACAATTTAGGATATTTCAATTAAATAAAAAGTTATCTCTTTTTACTCTTTTTTTTCAGTTTTCACTGAAAACGTAGTATAAATTTTCTAGGCCTATTGTAACAACGTATCACAATCTGGGCGGCTTAAACAACAGAAATTCATTTTCTCAATGTTTAGGAGGTTAGAAGTCTGATATTAAGACTTTGGAGAGTCAGTTTCTTCTGATGGGCTTAAGGAAAGAATGTGTTCCACGCCTCTCTCTTTAACTTAGAGAAGGCCATAGACTTCCTATCTTCACATCATCATCATCCCTCTAGATGTGTAAGTGTTTAAATTTCCTCCTCTATAAGGAAACTAATCATACCTAATTAAGGAGCACCCTGAAAACCTCATTCTAGTTGACTTACCTCTTAAAAAGCCCTAAGTCTAAATACAGTCACATTCTGAGGCACTGAGAATCAGGACTTCAACATATGAATTTTGGGGGCATGAAGTTGAGCCCATAACGCAGATATAATTGAATTTCAATAAATTAATTACATTACTGTTTGAATTGGTCCTTTCTACAGAGCAAACTTTCAATAAATGGTAGTTACTGTTACTAAGATAAACACCTTTGTAATGCGTTTGAATTTTGAAAAAGTGTCACCTTGTTAATATAAATTTCAAAAAATAGGAAGTTGAAAAAAATTTTTTCTAAGAGAGGATAATATTAAATATTTTGATCATGGTACATTATATCAATAGAAATGGCTTTAATGCTTTATAACATAATATATTCAATATTACTCACTTATAGGTGAACATGTCCAGGATCTGTACATCCATTTGTTGGTTAAAAAAAATAATAATTGGGAAAAGCAAGTTAAATGTTAATTCTTAGTTCATCAGTTTCACAACTTGTATAACTATGATGAATGTAGCCTTCATAATCTTAGTTTTCTAGAAGTAATAGCTTCAAAGTGATAAACTATCTATCCTAGATTCTATTTTTAGGAAAACTATGACTCGAGTATAAGAGCAGTTTGCAAATAATCAGTAACTGATATTGGACTTCCTACCCCTTGTTTACCATTGCCACTAAATAAATGTATACAAGTTTTATGAAGCATGATCTTACAACTGATACCACGCATGAGAAAGCAACAAATACGGTGTTACGTTCTTTGGGAGAAACAAAGCACGTGAGGTAAGTAAGCCTCAACACGGTCACCTGGGTTCCTCACTAAAGGTACATTGGAAACTACTCTGCAGGGACATGAAGCCCCAGGAGGGAGTGGCAGTCTCACTAAGTGTGGGAACTAAGATCAGAGTTGAAGAATGCCAAAGGGCAACCGTAAATTCCGCTGCAGCCCTTGGCCCACTCCTCAGTTATTCATTCAAGGCAAGACTCTGGGACACTTAGAATATAGACTAAAGAAGATGGAAGACCGAAGAGATTTCAGAGACACAGGGTACTGAGGGGACACTGGGATTCCGTTCCAGCGAGAGTACAAAGTCTTTGGAGCACACTCCAGCCTCTCGGTTGAAATCCCACAGAGACTGTGTGCTTGAAGTACAACCGCATCCTAAGAATAACGGCCAGTTTCAGAAAGACCCATCCTGATACGGCTTAAAAATCAAGCCTGAAAAATAAAGAAAGTCATGTCTAGTTTCTGACATGTAAGGATCTCGGAAGATGTCACTCCAATCCTCACAACAAGAAAAAGCTGATCAACGTGAAAATCAGCAACTCTTCCCAGATCCATCAGACAACTCTTGTCATAAGGCAAACAGATGCCCTGAAAACTGGAAAGCCAAATGTGTGCAAAGAATCATAGTTTAACAGGATCAGAAGTTGCTAAAGCCAGGACCTGGTAGGAAAACAAACTGTAAGTAACCACTGGTGGAGATGGAGTGTGACCTCCCGAGGGTCAAGTTTGTTTAAGGGGTGGGCATGTTTGTTGATGTTTACATGAGGAAGTGCCACCAAATTGTCATCATAAAGATGTGAGAGTATCTTCCATGATTCCAGCTGAAAGTGGGGGGAGAGGAAAATAACTATTTTTTAATATTCCCAGAGTATTCTGTTTTCTGCCTATCCTTAAAGGAAATTACCCAAGTCTGTTTACCTCTAGTCATCTTTCTATTCAGATAAACATAAAACTACCAGACCTATTACCAAATAACACATCATGTCCAGCTTTCAACCCAAAAGTATAATGCATGCTAGAATGCAAGATATAAAACAGCCCGACGGAAAAAGCAAATTAACAGAATAAGGCTATGATATGGCACAGATTTTAGAAATATCACACCTATACCCTCTTCTACCTCCACCACACCCCATATTCCCTTACAAGAACCACACTGCTGTCAGTCATTTATGTATAAAAATGCTAAATATTAAGGATACAAATTGTATAATCATCTCAATAGATGCAGAAAAAGCATTTGACAAAATTCAACATCCTTTCTGACAAAAACTCTGAGTAAATTAGGTATAGGAGGAATTTTCCTAAACATGGCAAGCCCACAGCTAGCATCATACTCAACAGTGAAAAGCTAAAAGTTCTCCCTCTAATATCAGGAACAAGACAAGGGTCCCACTCTTACAATTTCTATTCAACATTGTATTGGAAGACTTATCCACATGGTTTTGGCTATTGCATGCTGGAGCCATGGTCAGATTAAGGATTAAGGAACTTCGTGGTATTCATAATGATAGCGAATTTTTGGACTGGAACCCGGATTCTTTGTCCACCGGAATCGAAGAATGAATCCACGGACAGAAGATGGTATACCAAAGTTGAAAATTTATTGAAGAACAAGTAGAGACTCCCACATGGGAAGAGAGAAAGAGTCCCACAAAACTGACTCCCATGTAGGAAGGGGGAAGAGTCCCACTGAGTTCTTTTTCTCTATTGTTTATAAAGGCTGTAGTTCCTGTGTCCTGATATCCCCACTGATTGGTCAATATTCCGAATTGGTTACTATAGTTATTCCTGAGGCTCTCCTTCCTCATAGTCCTTCCATTCCTCTGGGCTTTCTTCTTTTCCATCTGAACAAAGGGCTTCCTTCTCTTTATTTTGTAAATATAGACCTTTCCTGGCTACTTCCAGTTCCCTTGTCTTATGTAAATGCAACTGGTGCTGCTCCCTGGTTTTATGGAGATGTGACTGCACCTGGCTTCCTTGTGTTATGGAAATGTACCTTCTCCCAGTCTGCAGCCCCCACGCTTTTCCATGGACCCCAATTCTAAAAAATCCCTAAACTGGCCTACGTTACCCCCAAATTCCTGCTTCAATAATAAAACAGCATGTTTAACATGGAAGGGTTGAAGAGCTGAAGACTGAATATTTTGACTTTGGAAATTTAATTTTTATTTCATTGTTCCTAACTGGCACAAAGAGTTCTCTCTGGCATTGAATGTATGGAAGAAATACAACTGACCTATGCTTTACACCATTACGGCCTGAAAATGTCCAAAGGACAGGATGGCTCCACCCTACCACGGAAAGGCTTTACTAAAATGGCAGGACAACTTAATATTGTTAAGGTAGCTCCTGGAAATGACTGTAACACAAGAAGCTATTATATATGGCCCCAATTTGATTTTCTTACTGAGTGGCAACAATATAAGTGATCTTTTTCTTTTAAAAAAGTCTTTATTTCTTAATATTTTAGTATGGAAATTTATAATTATAAAAATGCATATAATTTAAACATAAATATTCATAGAGCCATGTGTAAGCCCGGTACTAATTTGACACAGCTTTTCATCTTTGTCTCTGCTGTGTCACACCTTTGATTATTTTAGCTAAGATTAACTTGTCACCTTCTCATTAATAGAGCTGTCAGAAATTTCACCTTTGATATTATCTACTCTAGTATTTCAACATGTCTAATTATCATCATTATTAATAATTACAATTATGAAGGATTTGATCATTTTTTGTCATAACACTATTCATTCAGCAAACATTCACTCTATGTCTAGTATTTGCCAGACACTATTCTAGGCACTGGGGCATAAGACGTTAAAAAAATAGATGTAGTAGAGTGCAGAATCTTAAGCTACTGAAGAAAGGAATGACATAATTTCAAAGTCACAACCTCTTGAAGCAAGGATAAACATGATAAACATGGCATCTTTTGTCCTGTTCTTAGATATCCAATTACTAGAACAACTCATAAAATTTAAACATTCAATAATTTCACCAAGAAAGTGCCATTTTCATGTTACAACTTAATGATTTTGCCAGATTTTTATTTTAGAGATGAAGAAAACTTTTGAGGTGATTTGTGTAATTTATTTTTCCATTGATAATGAAACTTGTTAATCAACAAAAAAGTGATGACTAACTTGGATTCAGAAAGCAAGTGAAACAGGAGTAGAAAACAGATATTTCACATAAACTAAATTAAGGCCTCCCTTTCTTCAGTTAGTGGTAGTATAAAGAAAAAGTGAGATCCAGACAAAAAATCATATATCTTACAATTGCCATACCTTATAAAAAACATTAAACTCCCAAAATTTCTCACTCATGTGTAATAATAAAAGTGTAATATGCAAATTGATCAAACGGCCAAACAGCTAGATGACCATCCAGATGACATCTGCGAGGGCCAAGGCAGCCGGGGCAGTGAAGGCCTACTCCTGCATGAATTTTGAGCATCGGGCCTCTAGTACAGTATAAACAGACTGACTCTTAGATCTAGTATATAGATCTGAGGGAGAAAGGAACTGGGTAACAACACAAACATACAATGTGTGTGTGTGTGTGTATGTGTATGCATGTGTGTGCATGAGGAGGGGAATGGGTGTGCACATGCACATGCATGTATAGAGGGATCTGGGAAGAAGGGGCACTTGTGTAAGCTTCATCAGGATGCTATAGGTGGATAGTGTGTAACTACAGGAGCTGTTGACTCAGACTTTTTTGTTCTTGTGCTTGGTCATTATAATTTTTTGTTCTCATACTTGATGATATCTATCATTGTCTTGTAGATTCAATCTTTAATAAATCTTTTCGCTAATTTAAATAATTGGTATATCTTCTCTTTGATTACCTTCACTGGAATTGTTTCCTTATGGTTTTCTTGATTTGTCATCTATAGCACTGATTGTGATTACTGAAGTAGGTCTGCTCTTTGCTGTAGTAATAACTTTTAAAATTCTGCCAAGTCACTGTTTTGCTCCTAAATTTATTCTCTTGCTTCTTAAAGCTCTTTTTCTGTTTTCTAAATTGATCATATTCATCAACTGCTATTATGATTTAAGACATTGTTATTTAAAATTGATATCAGTTTCCTATAATAAATTATCTAAATTATTACTTTTCTCTACTACCTCCACATTCTTTTCATATTTTCTCTATAATCTATTGCCATAGGTGTCATTCTGTTTGATCAGTATTACTGTTACTACTACTGCTGCTACTTTACTTTTCTTGTTAGTAAAAGTGCGACTTGTTATAATTTTTCTAGATTGCAAGTGCCAACATGTATCTATAATCTTAGAATTATTCAAGAATATGCACGACCAGTGTGGCTCAGTGGTTGAGTGCTGACCTATGAACCAGGAGGCTTCAATTCGATTCCAGGTGAGGGCACATGCCATGGTTGCAGGTTTTATCCCCAGTAGGGGTGTGCAGGAGGCAGCCAATCAATGATTCTCTCTCATCATTGATGTTTCTATCTCTCTCTCCCCCTCCCTCTCTGAAATAAATAAAAATATATTTTAAAAAAGTACTCAGGTATTTAACATAAAAACATTTAAATATTCACACACAAAAATTGAAACAAGAATTTTCATTGCAATATTATAAAGAATATTAAGACACTGGAAACATACCCAAATATAGGAATGGCTAAATCAATGTGTATATATATATATATATATATATATATATATATACACACACACACACACACACACATATATATTCACCTACTAGACTATTGAACATTGATTACACAGAAAATTTATCATGATTTAAGGTCAAAAGAGATAAAGCTATATGTGTTCACAAGAATGAACATATTTACATATGGGCATATATATTTCTCTACATACAATAGAATTATTTGTAGATACACTTCACATGCATAAAAATACTGGATTCAAGTACATCCAGATGTTAAAATCAATTATGGCTAGAACTGTGGGAAGGGGAGATTCTTGGTAACATGCTTGTCTTTTTTATATAATTATTACTGTATTATTTATAATGAGCATGTGTTCTTGCTCATATTAAAACGGTGTTTATATTAACAAAAGCAAACTGCATTGTAAAACTAGAAAGCAACTTTAAATATGGGTTGAGTTATATTTGTCAAACGGGAAAAAAATTAATAGGAAAAACAAATGTGAATGCTTTAAAAAACCTTGGAAAATAATATTTTTACAAGAAGGATATAATTTTTGAACAGTTAGTGTTAAATTAGGCTAACCACAGGCCACACTCTGAGGAGGAGGTATTTGTACTTTATGTAACAATCATGGCCAATATAGCACCAGAATGTATGAATTTCATGGTAAACACTCAAAAGTTTTCCCTTACATTTTAATACATTTTCATTAAGACATCAGACTCTAACAGCTTTGTTGCTCACTGGGGTTAATTTTATTCTTTTGGCTGGAGTTATTGCTTTTGTTTTATTAGATTGCCTAGTATTCCCCACACATGATAGTAAAATGATAAGGATATCTGTATCTCATTCGAAGATTTTGTATTCAAGTTTAAGAACGGTTTCATTTGTGTAAAAAGTTTTCATTTTTTTAAAAATATTTTATTAATTTTTTACAGAGAGGAAGGGAGAGAGATAGAAAGTTAGAAACATCGATGAGAGAGAAACATCGATCAGCTGCCTCCTGCACATCTCCTACTGGGGATGTGCCTGCAACCCAGGTACATGCCCTTAACTGGAATCGAACCTGGGACCTTTCAGTCCGCAAGCCGACGCTCTATCCACTGAGCCAAACCGGTTTCGGCAAAAGTTTTCATTTTTGTTGTTGTTTTTGAACCACTTAGTGTTCATTCAAAAATTTCCCTAAATCTGAGAATAATTTTGATATTTCATTCATGACTTTGGAACGCAGTTGAGGTATTCCCATGGTCCAGGGGAAAACCAGTGAACTAATAAAAGAATGTCGTTTTTGTGTGCTGATGAGTCCTGTGTCCCCAGCAGTTTGACTTTGTTCAGTCATACAAATGACTTACCTGAATCAGTGAAGGAAGCCTCAGTTGCTGGAACCTGAAAATCCACAGTGGGAATATAACATTTTCTTAAGCTTATACCTACCTCCTTAGGATGAAAAAAAAAAAATTGTCCAGAAACTCTTTGGAAACAAAATGAGTTGGTGGTATAGGTAACAGCAATTGTTTTCTTCTGGTTGCCCAAGCGAAAAATAAAATCACAGAGTATTTTTAGCATCATACTACCACACGAGGGTGCTCTCTCCCCAAATATGTGCCTGTAAGTGAGCAGGCCTCAACTAGGAAAATTTTCTTGCTTCCTTTCCTAGGAAGAATTTCCTACACATTTTATAATATATGAAAGAATTTGTTAGACAAACATGTGTGAGAAGGTGAAAAACAGAAGTCTAGACCTAAACACAAATAGCCTATGATTTAAAAATATGAATCTTCATAAAGGTTCACAGTATTAGGCAAAGTATGGCCCATGGACCACCTATTTTTTAGGGGAGAGGAAAGCAAGGGAATGTGCTTGTTAAATAAGCATTTCTCTGTGTTATCCTGACCTACACAATCTGAATATCTAGTTCAGGCCCAGTATTTACATATTGTTCCTCCCGTAATTCTGATGCATCTTAAAGTGTAGGAAGTGATGGTATGGGGTCATTACCAAATGATTACTATTGTAATCACTGAGAGATCTTTGAACATTTAAATTTAATAAACTAGTCGTTTATTCACAAGAGAATTTAATCTGGAATATAACTGAAAATACTCTCCCTAAATTCTCACAATCTTCACAGATATAATAAATATAACACCTTTTCTTTGAGACAATAGAGAATATGAACTTTACTGATCTTGCCAGTTTATTGAGGTTTTGTTTCTCTTTCCTTTTTGACTTCGTTTAATAAATAAAATATAACCCCTTTTTAAACAGGTAAACTTCACACCCATAAGATTAATTGTTGCTTGTCATTTTTATAAAAGTGCCTGAATATTGAAAAGTTTAAGAACTAACTTATAAGGTGGAAATATGTGTTGTAAAGCACAACTGACATTATAATTGTATTTTCTGTGGAAAATGAATTTATATTTGAGAAAATTTAAAACTTAGGTTAATTAGTAAGTAATGATTGAGAGAAATGTTTATCAGCAGGGCCAGCTCTTGATCTTTTAAAGAACCAAAGTTATGCATATCATCCATGGGCCTTGCCTTTGTACACAGAATTTTATGTCCCAGAGAGAAAAAAATACTGGAAAGGAATAGGTTGTAGTATCTGAACTTACTCAGGCAAAGGCTGATAAGTTTTATATGCAATGTGGTAGTCCCTAGAATCAAATTAATGTCCATAAAAATAAAACTGGCATATTTATGTGATATATATATATATATATATATATATAAGAGGTAGTATGCAAATTGACCATCACTCCAACACACAAGATGGCTTCCCCCATGGGGACACAAAATGGCCACCACAAGATGGCCAGTAGGGAAGGGCAGTTGTGGGCGATCAAGCCAGCAGGGGAGGACAGTTGGGAAGGATCAGGCCTGCAGGGGATGACAGTCAGGGGCAACCAGTCCAGTAGGGGAGGCCAGTTAGGGGCAATAGGGCCTTTAGGGGAGCAGTTAGGCATTGATCATACATGTACTTATACCACATAGCCGTATTTGTGCATAGATCTATGCTTAGCATAAAACAATATAGAATATTAGAACTCAGATGGAATCTCCCAGCCCACCTTCCATTCAGTGCACATGTCATTCTATAATTTTCTAGATAGCCAACCATCTGGCCTCTGCATGACTGCTTACTGGAAAAGGAGGCCTCATACTGACCATTGCAGATCATACCATTTTAAAAAGTAATTGTGTAAAATAGCGATGATACTGTTTTAAACAGTGAAACTGGATCAGTAATATTTCACCTATTACTACTGATTCTTTCTGACCTATTCATAAGTTTATTGTTTTCATTTAACACCTCAAAAATATGAACTATGTGTATATAGTTTAAATTTCTCAACTTACTACTTTTATATCTATAATATCTAAATTATTTTTGGAAACTTTCTAACACTTTTAAAATTGATGGTTTCATGTGCCTTCTTCAAAGACATAAATGCAAAATAAAATGTTTGTGATGATGCAGAGAACAAAGAATTCTATGTCTCTTAATGTGGACCTCAGTCCTATAAACTGAGATGTTTTCTTTCTTAGATGCTTCAGCAAAGATGAACATTTAGCTGTATATGTAAATCCTTCATATATCAGTATATATGTAAGTCATTCATATTTTTGCAGTAGCTTTATTTAGTTATTCTTTAATGTTCAAGCATTCATTTAGAAAAAATTTCCACATACCTATTATCTTTCTTGGTAAAATACTATTCTGCATGTAAGGGATAAAACAGTGAACAAAACAGGCAGAAGACCTTGACATTGTGAAACACATATATTAGATGGGAAAGAGAAAAAAATAGAAATACATGTTGTATTGTAGTATACTGGTAAAGGTAATATAGGTCATAGAGAAATATTAAGTATGGAAGCAAGTGTGGGATTAGTGGAAATGGAATATTTTTAAGTAGAGGAATTATGACAGTCTCACTGGAAAATTAATATATGAATAAAAATTTGAAAGACATGAGGGATAGAGCAACAAAGATATCGTGGAGCAATGTATTATAAACAGAATACATTGCCCTGAGGAGAGAGTAGGCTGAAGTGTTAAAAAACACAGCTCAGCCTGTGTGGCTTAGTGGTTGATCATCAACCTATAAACCAGGAGGTCACTGTTTGATTCTTGGTCAGGGCACATACCCAGGTTGCAGGCTTGATCCCCAGTGTGGAGTATGCAGGAGGCAGCTGATCAATGATTCTCTCTCATCCTTGATGTTTCTCTCTCTTTCTCCCTCTCCCTTACTCTCTGAAATCAATAAAAACTAATAAAAATATACTACATAATAAAAGGCTAATATGCAAATTTGTCTACAGTTGGGAGTTCAACTGACTGGGAGTTAAGCATGCACTGACCACCAGAGGGTGGTGCAGAACATGGCGGCATCAGCAATGCAGTGCTGGCAGCAGGCGGAAGTGGAGGCTGCAGGCCCTGATGAGCCCCGATGAGAGCAGGACTGAGGCAGAATGGTGGAGCAGGTGAGTGGGCGGCGCCAGGCCAAGACGGTGAAGGGAGGCCGTGGCCAGCAGCTGGCAGCCGCTAGGGACCCTACCCATCCATGATTTTCCTGCACTGGGCCTCTAATATATAAAAAAAGAAAGAAACAGTGAGGGCCAGTGTGGTGGTAGAGATTACATTAGGTCAGAAGTTAATGGGGTAGTAGTGACTTGTAGACCATTGTAGAAACTT
>NW_006283436.1:343373-345762 GCF_000327345.1 Myotis davidii
AACCCTAGCCTTGAGTTATAAAATTGTAGAAGTCTGAATACATAAGGGAATCAATGCTATCAATTAGCAATCACTCACTGAAACAATCAGTGGATACCAACAGCATATTTCACAAATGTAGAACAAAAACTCCAAAAATTTATATGGAACCAAAAAAATGCCCCAGATAGGTGCAAGAATCTTGAGAAAGATGAACAAAATTGGAGGGTTCACCATACCAGATATCAAGTTATACTACAAAGTCACTGTAATCAAAATAGCCTGGCATGGGCATAAGAACAGGCATATAGATCAAGGGAACAGAACAGAGTCCCCAGAAATTGACCCAAGCCATTACACTTAATTAAATATTTGACAAAAGAGGCAAGAGCATATAATGGAGTAAAGTTAATATCTTCAATAAATGGTGTTTGTAAAATTGGACAGATACATGCAAAGAAATGAAACTAGACCACCAACTTACACCAAACACAGGAATAAACTCAAAATGGATAAAAAGCTTAAATGTAAGTTGTGAAACCATAAAAATCCTACAAGAAACCATAGGCAGCAAAATCTCAGACATGTCTTATAGCAATATTTTTTTGTGGGTACATCTCCTAGAACTGTGGTCGGCAAACTGCGGCTCACGAGCCACATGCGGCTCTTTGGCCCCTTGAGTGTGGCCACAAAATTTCAATTGCACTGTATGTGAGCGCCCGCACATGGTATTTTGTGGAAGAGCCACACTCAAAGGGCCGTAGTTTGCCGACCACTGTCCTAGAACAAGGGGGAAGGGGTAGAAAATAAACAAATGGAACTACATCAAAAAAAAAGCTTCTTCACAGCAAAAGAAACCATCAACAAAATGAAAAGGGAGCCCACATATGATACAGAATTAATATCCTAAATATATAAGGAACTCATACAATTTAATAAAAGGAAGACAATCAATCCAATTTAAAAATGGGCCAAGGACCTAAAATAGACAATTCTCCAAAGTGAACATACAGATGGCCAAGAGACATGAAAAAATGCTCAAAGTCACTAATCATCAGAGAAACGCAAAGTAAAACAACAATATGGTATCACCTCACACCTGTCAGAGTGGCTAGCATCAACAATCAACAAATGGCAAGTGCTGGAGAGAATGTAGAGAAAAGGGAACCCTAGTAGACTGCTGGTGGGAATGCAGACTGGGGCAGCCACTATGGAAAACAATATGTACTTTCCTCAAAAAAATTAAAAATAGAACTTCCATTTGACCCAGTGATCCCACTTATAGGAATATATCCTAAGAAACCTGAAACACCAATCAGAAAGATTAAACGCACCTCTATGTTCATAGTAGCACAATTCTATATAATAAAACCCTAATATGCAATCAACAGAATGGCAGAACGACCGGTCGCTATGACATGCACTGACTACCAGGGGGCAGCAGCTCAATGCAGGAGCTGCCCCCTGGTAGTCAGTGCACTCCCACAGGGGGAGCGCCACTAAGCTAGAAGCCTGGCTCATGGCTGGCGAGCATAGCGGCCGTGGTGGGAGCCTCTCCCACCTCCATGGCAGCACTAAGGAGCAGCGAGCTGAGCAGTAAGGAGCATTGAGCAGGCAGGCAGTAAGGAGCGAGGGGTCCCAGACTGCAAGAAGGCGAAGGCCAGGCTGAGGGACACCCCCCCCCTGCAAGTATATCCTATATAATAAAGAGCTAATATGCAAATGGTCGTCACACCCTTGTGCCCTCTGCTCCGGCACCAGGGGACCTGAGGCTGCACCCCCTGCCCAGCAGGACTTGACAAGGGACCTGAGGCCACACCCACTGCCCGGCAGGGTTTGATGGGGGACCTGAGGCTGCATCCCTTGCCCTGACGCCGGGGCACCTGAGGCTGGGCCAAGGGACCTGAGGTCGTGCCCCCCGCCCTGTGGGGCTTGACAGAGGACATGAGGCTGTGCCCCTCACCCTGTGGGGCTTGATGGGGGGCCTGAGACTGCGCCCCCTGCCCTGTGAGGCTTGACAGGGGTGCGGCTGGCCAGGTCTGGGTCTCGTGCGATTTCGAGACACACGCAGGTGGGTGACGACTTGACTCTGGGTCACACGGTGCAACCCAGACTGACAGGAGGGAGATTTTCATATACATTTTACTAATTTTCTTTCATCTCTGACACTTCTACTATAGAGAAAGAGCAAATAGCAATATTAAAATATTTCCTCTAATTAATTTCCTTTTAATGTGCACAAATTTCATGTAGCAGGCCACTAATTTATTGTAGGTAAGATCTGGAAACAGCCCAAGTTCCCATTAGTAGATAAGTGGATAAAAAAGTTGTGGTACATCTACACCATGGAATACTATTCAGCAGTAAAAAAGAAGTATCTCTTACCCTTTGAGACAGCATGGAGAGACCT
>NW_006283436.1:345791-370634 GCF_000327345.1 Myotis davidii
TACTTGGTTGTAAAAAGTAGGGAAATCTTACCTTTTGTGACAGCATGGAGGGACCTGGAGAGGATTATGCTAAGTGAAATGAGCCAGTCAGAGGAAGACAAGTATCACATGATCTCACTCATATGTGGAATCTAAAGGAAAAGATAAACTGATGAACAAAATAGATCCAAAGACATAGAAGCATGGAGCAGACTGATGAATCTCAGAGGGAAGTCCAGGATGGGTGGGGTGGTGGGAAGAGATCAACCAAAGAACTTGTATGTATGCGAATATATATATTTTATGGATACAAACAATAGGGTTGTGAATGCCTAGCGGGATGGGGGCAGGCTAGAAGGGGGTCAATGGGTAAAAAGGTGGACATATGTAATACTTTCACTAATAAAGATTTTTAAAAAAAGAGTGAGTGGAAGTGGAATGAGAGGTACAGACACTGTAGCTGTCCAAAGTTAAGAGATGGGGGAGATGAGGATGAACTAGTGGAGATGACCACAGAGTGATTTACAGAATAGGAGGAAAATAGGAGAGTGCTAGGTCCTGAAAAGAATTGAGGAAGGCATTAAGGTGGTTAGCGGTGATGTCCTTGTATTCAGCCTAAAATAAAACCAGTTATGTTGATACACCTCCTTGAAATGCCTTCCTCACTAATTCAACCCAAAGCTCTAGGCTGTCAAGTTAATTGGAATCTTGAGTATGCAATTCATCATTTCTCAAGGAATAAAAGTCCATGACTTTAAAAAATAAATTCTCCATTAAGCATCAACTTTAAAAAATTTCCCCTTAACTCCTGTTAGATGTGAGTCATCAAATCTGTTCAAATTTCAATTCTGACATTGCATATATTAACTTTCCCTCACACTTGATGTCACCGAAAACTTAATAAGTTTGCCTTTTGCAAATTCATTCATTCAAGTCATTGATAAAATGGCACATTTCAACATAAAGTCTTCTGATTTTATGAAAAGTCACAAGCCATCTCTCCCTCATTATCATCTGTTTAGTTAATTATATTTTTATTAAATAAACAGAATTAACTTAACTATAAATCCACCTAATTGTTCTAAATATAACATTCAAATATATTCTTCTTTCAGTAGTAAAGGCGTAATACTTTTTAACTTGAAGAGATGTTGAATGTCAGCTAGGCAAATCTTAGAAGACAATAAAATGTCTTGAAATTCTTCATTAAAATCTTTTGATATGGTGGCTTAGTTAGAGGTATTTTGCCATTATTTGTTCTTCTCATAAGCTGGTTAATTATGCTACTCTTTCCTTAAGTATACCTAAACCATCAGTTTGGGGATCCATTACCTAAGTACACCTACTCAAAGATTAATAAATGCCCTTATGCCCTGGCCAGTTTGGCTCAGTGGTTACAGTGTCAGCCCGAGGACTGAAGGGTCTCGGGTTCAATTCTGGTCAAGGGCATGTACCTGGGTTGCAGGCTTGACCCCTGGCCCTGGTTGGGTGCATCCAGGAGGCAACCAATCAGTGTGTCTCCGATCAATGTTTCTCTTTCTCTGTGTCTGCCTTTCCCTTCTACACTCTCTAAAAATCAATGGAAAAAAGTCTTCTGGTGAAATTAATAAAAATTAATTAATTAATAAGTAAATAAATGCCCCTGTATACCATATCTGGAATTTTTCTTTGTTTTCTTCTGAAAATCTATCTGCTCATAACCACAATTGTCAGTGGTAGTTCTTCCTATACCATGTATAAATACTTCCATTTCAGCCAGTGCGCTTAAATAGGTTTATAAAGATTTAGATTATCTTTCTAACTACTTTTCACGTTCTGTGCTTTAATTCAATGGGTGCTAGTTACTTGTTTGTATTTTAGTATTTGCAATTTGAAATCTATCATCCCTGGATTTTGCTTTTGTCATTGTCATCTGTGAAGATTTTACTCTCTGTGTTGGTATTGTCCAATAAAACTTTCTGCAATGATAAAAATGTTCTCCATCTTTGTGGAAATAGACCTTGAAACATAGCTAAAAATGGAGACAATGCAACTGAGGATCTAAATTTTTATTTTTATTTAAATTTAAAATGTTGTGTATGCCTAGTGGCCTCATTATTGAACAGTACAAATCTATACTTCTTGTGCCAATTTTGAATGTAACTCCAAATGCCATTAAATTAGTTCTATTAAATCTTTGTGGAGATGCAATATGACCTACTAAGCCAAAAGCCCAAGTGCTAGACAGCTCACATAAATGTGTATAATTACTGTATACAATTATAGTGCCTACTTCATCAAAAGGGGCCAATTGATTCAGCCAATTGTGACTATGCTAACTAAAGCAGAATTGCCAGACCATATTTATTGGGAGAAATGCAAATCCAAAATTGTAAATAAAATTTCCCAACTTTTAAGTGTTGACAACATATTCAAATATTTATAAAATATTACACATGTCTAATAAGACATGCCTAGAAGTTGCCTATTTGTGATAAAATGCCTAAGAGATCTTTACAATATCTTAAAAGGTGCAATACATGTGTACCCATCCTGATCATTGCCCTGCTCTAGATTGTTATCACTTAACAATGGTTTCTAATTAATATGTCATAAGTACTATTTAAAATATTTAATATGTGAAAATTCATAAAAGCCCTCGATTCCGATAAATTTTCCCAAGATTTACTGATGTTGGAGTGTTAGCAACCATGAAGGTTTAAAACTTGCTATCCCTTCATCTCTAAGTTCTAGTGCCACCTCAGAACTCAATTTCAGCAGTTTACTTGCAAAAACAGCAGCAAACACACATAGAGAGGAGTTATTTTTCCTACAATGCACATGCAGAGATAGCTGGGGATTTATTTTAGGTATTCCTTGGGGAAATTATCAGTAAATGAAATTAAATAAAAAGAGAAAGAGTTAAAAACTAAAGGCGTGTATGACTTCACCTGCTTAATTAGTATCTGCTTAATAACCTGCCTCATGCATGAGCTCTCCCAAGCATAATCCCTTAATTACTTAGCAAGCGATCATTTATCAAAACAACTTTGTTCACAGCATCGCACCAGGCACTGAGGAGGAGTGTTGGGAAATATAAATGTAGTCCCTGACCTCTAGGAGCTTAAGATGTTGAGAGAGAGTCCTACATGAAAGCATGGAGGAGCATATCAGCAAGAGCAAAAGGAGGTGGTACACAGACTACTGGCTAAGAGGTTTTGTATTTCAGCTGTTTCCTATTTAACAAAATGAACGGGATTTTCTTTTAATTATAAGCAGAATGTTTGGAAAAATTGTTCCCACCAGACACTGATATCATTGCACAGTAGGAAGACTTCAAGTATAAAACATGATTACAGTTAGTAAAGCTTTTATATACCCTTAGATCAACTGCTAAGTTAAAGCAACGTTGTTAGAGTTGTAACATGTGCTAAGTATTCTAAACTAAGTGTATATTAAGTCTCTAAATTTATTTGCTCACAATAAAATAGAGAAATTTAAGTAAAACACTTTTAAATCGTCCTTGTAAGTAAGGGAGAAAAAAGTGAACTCTCTGCTTCAAATATGTTCATACATATATCCTCTCTTTGATAAAATGCCATTTTGATAAACAATTTATTTGCTTTTGTTCAGGACAACTTCACTGAGCCTGTTTTCTCATCCTATAAAAAGGAAACAAAAGAAAAAATAATCTCTAATGCACTATCCTAAAGTTGGTACTTAAATTCGCCTCAGAATAAATTTGTGTCTGAGTGTCATGGGTCAAAGGTGTCTTTATGCTGGAAAGGAAGCAAACAGAGTATCACTTGAAATATCTCTAGCTTTAGTTTCTCAATGGCTAAATCTAATGGCAGGAACAAAGATCAAAATGTAGAAAGCTCTGCAAATGCTAGTAACACCTACACTTAATTCAAATTGCTCACTTATTCCAAATAATGTGTGGAACTTAACATAGGGTTCAGCCACATATTACTCTACTTAACACTTACTAGTAACTTAAAATAGGACAACATTACACCAGGTATAAGACACCTAATAAAGCTCCGATTTCTTCCTCTCTGGACCATTATGTCTTCTTGTTTATTGAGAAAGAGCAAGTCTCAAGTTCAAGAAACAGAATAATGATACAGCTTTGGTGACTGAATCATTACTTTCAAGATAAACTCCACTATGTTTCATTAAAAAAAATCTACTTTTGTCAAATTTCCTGAAAATCACCAATTCCTTTACCTCCTAAATTAAAAGTTTACTTCTACTTATGTCTCTACCATAAAATGCAAGGGATTTCTCCAAATAATTAACTTGAGCTTTTATACAAGGAGGACATTTCTTATATCTGTGATCTTTTGCTTGATTTGTTATTTCAATATAGTTTAAATATAATTTTATTAAGGAAATTGAGGGTACAGTCAATGTTTATTATAGCATTGCACTTTAATCAGATAGACTGACCCTGTAGAAACTATTAAAATACCAACATTACTAATAACACCCTAGATTAATTCAGGCATTATTCTTTATAACGACACTTTCTTGGAAAAATAAATTAGATAGCATTGCAATGTGTTAAAAGATTTTATGATAAAATGATAACTATTTTATAGTTGCAGCTCTTTCATTTTTGAGTCTTTAAGATCTTTATCTAATATCACCACTAACATAGGTTGGAAGGCACACCATAAAAGCCATCCACCAGTTCCACTAAAATGTTTCAAAGTCCTCCTACCTCTTTTACCCACAAACCTCTTCTAAGCATGTCCTTTCATGTACATGATCTCAGGACTCCACTAAGGAGATTTGACTCGTGGGTTTTTTTGATGGGATTTGGATCTCAAAACAGAATTTTGTTACCTAAATTTTTACTTTCATGATAAATTCCAGAACAAGCAATAACAAATAAATACTAGTGGTGAGTCTCTTGAAATGGCTCCGAAGTTTTCCTAACATTAGAGCTACACCAGAAATGCATGATATTTTGTGAAACTTTCACCTAATTAGATGCTCCTTCCCTGAATTTGAAGTATAAGGCACACCAAGTTGGAATCATATAATATGAGCAAATTTGGATATATATATATATAAAGAGAAGCCAGTAAGTAGAATTTCTGAAACAATAAAAGGGTAAGACACACCATAAATAAGCAGAAGTCTTAAATAAAATGTATTATGGGAAAGGAAAAGAAATGAAGTGAGAAATTAATCAATTTTCAAGGACAAGAAGTTGGAACTGAAAATAACTTAAGTCATCATAAAGGTGGGAGATTAAAATAGTGAAGAATGTTCTCTTCTGAGGTGGTTCCCTGATATACTTTGCATTTTATTTCTCAAGAAAACATAACTATAAAATTTGTTTTAAATTGTGTGCCAACATTTCATATGGTCTCTTAAAATAGTTTAATTTTTTTGGTTCTGTATCCATTATATAAACATTTTCAACCCGTGGTTGGCAAACTGCAGCTCATGAGCCACATGTGGCTCTTTGGCCCCTTGAGTGTGGCTCTTCATAACCCTTAGGAGTACCCTAATTAAGTTAATAACAATGTACCTATCTATATAGTTTAAGTTTAAAAAATTTGGCTCTCAAAAGAAATTTCAATCGTTGTACTGTTGATATTTGGCTCTGTTGATATTTTCAACCCGTGGTTGGCAAACTGCAGCTCATAAGCCACATGTGGCTCTTTGGCCCCTTGAGTGTGGCTCTTCCTAACCCTTAGGAGTACCCTAATTAAGTTAATAACAATGTACCTATCTATATAGTTTAAGTTTAAAAAATTTGGCTCTCAAAAGAAATTTCAATCGTTGTACTGTTGATATTTGGCTCTGTTGACTAATGAGTTTGCCGACCACTGGACTAACCTAGGTGGTTCTTTGCCCTGACCTGCCTTTCTTAAACTTCCTATTTCCATACATTTTAATAATTTTTGGGAACCACAAGCTTGCTATTTTTGTGAAGTGACTTTGTAATTTACACTGCATTATTGCTGATAGTGTTGTATTTCTAATGTTTCACCTACACATTAAACATTACATATTTGAGGGCCAATTGTAAGTTTAGTTGTAACATCATTGATACCGTAAATCTCTGAAGTAATACATATATATCCAAGTTGCTTTTCCTAATATTATTCCAAATGATTTTCTTCTCACTATGGGATGTTTAATCTATTGACAGAGCTAAGCAATGGTAATTGTATATTCAACAGTAACCTCCAACCAAATAACTGAATTTGCTTTTGACAAACCATATTAGCACATAAACTGATACATAATAAAGGACAATATGAAAATCATTATTTCCTTCTGATTAACATTTTACTCATTGATTTTTCTAATGACTAAAACTTCTAACATTTTTGCCTGGCCAGCATGCTTAGAGGTTGAGCCTTGACCTATGAACCAGGAGGTCATGGATATTAATTCCTTATCAGGATACAGGCTCGATCCCCACTGGGTGTGCGCAAGAGGCAGCAGATCAATGATTCTCTCTCATCATTGATGCTTCTATCTCTCACCCTTCCTCTCTGAAATAAAAAATAAAAAAATAAAGCTTCTAACATTTTCAGTAAACAGTGTACATAACAGAAATTTAAGCCAGCTTAGATTTCCCTACTTCATTATAAATTTACTTTGCTAACATTCATATGATTTAGAAAATAAACATTCATTAATTCACTTTCTTATTCATTTATTCTTTCAACATTTAAAAAATCTTACTATATACAAGGTGCTGGAACACACAAGAAATGGTTTGCCATTTACTTTCTTTTTCCAGTGGTAGTCCTTTGTGTTTTATTAATGCTAAGGCAATAATACAAAATGTTTTTTTAAAATTTAAGTACTTTTGCTTTCCCAGAAGGGTAGAATAGAATTATCACACTAAGTGTGCACCTAATTCATAATCTAAATTTTGGAAGAAGAAGAAAGGAAGAAAAGGAAATGTAATAGCCCGACCCATCTAATCTTTTGGTCCACAAATTTTAGACTAACTCCATGCTTCTTTCTTCCAGCTATCTCTAGAAATCTAAAATTTGGGAAAATAGAAATATATTAAATAGGAAATAGGATGTAGGTCTAACAGGTAGATGATAAAGGGATATTTTTTCTGAAGTTGTGTTTATACATTTAAGTAACAGAAATTAACATATAAACCTTAAAAAGGAATCTTAATTATCTCTTCCCTTTGCCTCTCTTCTCATTTCAAGTTCTGTCTCACTATTTCAATGTATTGTTTCAACATCCTAGTAATCAAAGCAATGCAAATAAAACACACAGAAATCACATTTTCAGCCAATAAAATTGGCATTGGTCAATAACATGTGACATTACCATGAAGGGGCTGGCATTCTGATACATTGTGATTGGGTAGAAAATATCGTTTCTCCGTTATGAGAAGTCTTAAAATATATGTTCTTTTTTTATATATTTTTTTATTGATTTTTTACAAGAGGAAGGTAGAGGGATAGAGAGTTAGAAACATCGATGAGAGAGAAACATCAATCAGCTGCCTCCTGCACACCCCCTATTGGGGATGTGCCCGCAAAGAAGGTACATGCCCTTGACTGGAATCGAACCTGCAACCCTTCAGTCAGCAGGCCGATGCTCTATCCACTGAGCCAAACCGGTCAGGGCAAAATATATGTTCTTTTGTGCAATAATTATATTTCTGGGAATGTTCCTTGTTATTTGACTTTTTAATAAAACATATAGATTCTAGTGCCTAAAGTAAGTAAATAATGCGTGCAAGTTTTGCCTGTATTTTTGAAGTGTGAGTTTTGTGGATAAAGAGCTTTAACTGGTGAACATGCTTTTGTATAATGAAATTTGTTTTCTGTAGTAGTGATTGAATGCCGTAGCTTAGTAGTCCTAGAGATGCCACTTAGAATTCATTTCTGTAATGATGGTTAGAATTTCAACAAAGAATTCCACTCATCTTACCACTAAGAGGCATAAGACAAGGAATCAAAATACTCTATGCTCACTGGTAATGATAATTGCCATCATTAGGCCAAAGAATTTCTGAAAGTTTATAGTAGCCTCATTCACAAAAGAAAAACACCCTGAAATTTCCATCAAGTATAAATTGAACAAGTAAATCGTGGTATATTGTGGCAAGAATGGAATGCAATACACAGATAGAAACAAACTACAGTGACATAAAAATGGACAATTCTCCCAATAATTAATTTGAAGGCAAGAAGCCAGATATTCACACACAAAAAATACATACTATGTTATGTATATAAACATTTTTTAAATAGGCAAACTTAATGTATGGTGTTAAAATCAAGACAGCAGTTAAGAGAGGGGTAGATAGTCAACCAATAAAATAAAATTTCTACAGTTACACCAGAGAAGTTCAGCCACAACATCCAATTCTCAAAAATCAAATTGATATATTAAACTTTTAAGCTATATTCTGGTATATGTATCTAGGGATTTGAACATACCCTGGAGGGTACACAAAAACATTCTAAGTGACACACAGGCACATATACTCAATTTTTAGATTTTCAATAAATATACAATTCTACCAGAAAGTAACTGCAGCAGGAACATAATACAGGTTTCCTTTCACCATCCATGTACTCAAATATGTATTATTCTATACTGGATGCAAAATAGTACTGTGTATTTTCTCAAATACTTACTTATGCTCATAGAAAAAAAATGTATAGAATACTTATTGAACTCTGAAAACCCATATTCATTTTTACTTAGATAGAGTTCTGAAAAAATTTTCATTCATACCAGGTATTTAGAAGATTTAGACTATCCTCCTAGGAATATTTTGTAAGTCTACTCTAAAAATTGACTTACAACAATCATTCCTTCATTTTTGTATGTCTTCTATTTAGTGACCCATGAACTTTTCTTCTTCTTGCAATTAATGTCTACTAAACTCTATTATTCTAGTGATATGTAACTTTAATCCAAAAATACTTGAACTAGTTGAAAAAAGTGTCATGAGGAATTTTACTGCCAATATTATTTTTGTTTGTTTAGTAACTACCTATCAAAATTTGTTATATATATTGTTCTGATAACATTCACCAACAATACTCAAAGTTATAGTCAATCCAGAAGAAATTTTTAAAACTTGGATTCCCATGATACAGAAAATAGAAAAGCTAAAATGTCAATAAAAAGCTAAATGTAGTCTTTTTGAAGAAATAAGAAAAGGTGCTTAATAGAATACTTTCAAAATAAATATGTAAAACATATGTTTGTATAATAGAATGAAATTCTGAAAAAGAAAGCAAAATTTTTGACAGGAAAAAAATTATATAATTTCTGTCCCTGGATCCTGGCATAAAATTCTTGTAATTTCCTACGCAATAAGAGCACTAGGAGCATCTTTTGCTCTACTATTTGGTCTTTGACCCAAGTTCCTGACACACAGTTCTAAATCCCTTGGCATTTTAAGAGTGTCGTTTATTATAATGAGATAATTGTTTGTGGGCTCCTGGATAAGACTTGTCACCAGAAAGACCAAGCCGTAGTTAGAACCTTGGAATTTTTAGCCCCAATCTCACTCTCCAGGGAGCAGCTAGAAATTGACTTAGTGATAATAATGCCTACTAGATGAAGTCTCCACAAAATTTCCAAGTACGTGGTTCAAAGAGCTCTGGATTGTTGAATACATCTACACTCTGGGAAAGTGGAACGCCATGACTCCATGTGGCCAGAAAATCCTATGCTTGGGACTAGCTGGGACCTCACCCTATGTATCTCTTTATCTGGCTGATCGTCTGCATCTATATCTTTTATCAAATCCTTATCCTATATAATAAAAAGCTAATATGCTAATTAGACCAAACAGCAGAACGACCATCCAGACAACATTCAGGACAAAGCCGGGGCTGGCTGAGGCTGTGAGACGCTGTGAGGGCAGAGCCCCTTTCACAATTTCGTGCATTGGACCTCTAGTTATATAATAAACTGCTATACATAACTGTTTCCTTGAGTTTTGTGAAATAGTCTATCAAATAATCAAACCCAAGGGAGATGTCATGAGAATCTCAAATTTATAGCCACGGTGGACAGAAGTTATAGATAACCTGGGACCTACTACTTGCCATAAGCACCTGAACTGGGAGGTAGCCTAGGGCAGTGATGGCGAACCTTTTGAGCTCGGCGTGTCAGCATTTGAAAAACCCTAACTTAACTCTGGTGCCGTGTCACATATAGAAATTTTTTGATATTTGCAACCATAGTAAAACAAAGACATATTTTTGATATTTATTTTATATATTTAAATGCCATTTAACAAAGAAAAATAAAAAAAAATGAGTTCGCGTGTCACCTCTGACACACGTGTCATAGGTTCGCCATCACTGGCCTAGGGGCACTGAGCTCTTAACCTGTGGGGTCTGCACTAATGCCAATTAGTGTCAGAATTGAATTGAACTGAATTGAATTGAATTGCAGGGCACCCAGCTGATGTCACAGAATTGTTTGGTATGGAAACCCCACACACACACCTCTGCTGTCAGAATGCTGTGGGTGCGGTGATAGTGAGAGAGTATGGAGAAATGCATAGCAAGAAGAGTGGGTTTTTCTGACTCACTGACTAAGAACATGCTCATACACCTTAAAATTGATTTTGGTAGACATTAAATTACTAGAGTAATTAGATTCTACTGGGTACATTTAAAGACCATGACAGTTTCATTTTAAATATTGATAATTACAATATGCCAGAAATTGAATTCTTTGCAAGTATTTAAACTTATGATAAAAATCAGATTTTGATTTAAGATGTACAAAGGGATAAAATTAAAGATCTTTTAGAAAATTAGATGAGCAAACTTTATGAAAATAACTCCTCTGTCTATGGTCTATCATTAAATTCGGAGGAAATTACTGAGACAGTGTGACTCAGGGTTGAGTGTTGACCCAAGAACAAAGAGGTCACCATCCAATACCTGTTCAGGACATATATGCCCGAGTTGTGGACTTGATCCCCATGTGAGGCATGCAGGAGGTAGGTAGCCATCAATGTTCCTTTCTCATTGATGTTTCTATCTCTATCCCTCTCCCTTCATCCCTATCTAACAATAAAAACATATTTTAAAAAAATTTGGGGGGAACAGAGCTTTTCCAGGAATGTTAAAAAATACTAGTTTCCTTCACAAAATTTTAATCTTTTCATTAGCTTATTTCTTATTATAAGACATAATAGAAATAGAATTTCTACACAAGCTGCAAAAATTTTATGACATAATTTTCATGAAAAGATCCTCTTGACATAAGGGATCTTCTTGTTGAATGCTAGAGATAGTTTCTTTACCCAAATAAACTTTAAATTCCCTATGATAAGACTATCAGAGTTACCCAATCCATCTGTTTTCCCTTTATGACTTCCTTGTTTAGTCATAAAGACTAAATTTAGTCCTTATCACTTTAGTACAATACTTTCTAAATTTAGTCCTTATCACTTTAGTATAATACTTTCCCCCTTCTTTCACTTCATGACTTTGAATTTTCCATTTTTTTTGGTCTCATATTTTAACTTAATTTAACTATCTTAGAAATTAATGGTTGCACTACATAGTGGTAAAGAACACAGATTTTTGATGTTACATGCCCCTATTCAAACCCCAGCTTTACCACCTGGAATGGTATGACCTTGGGCAAATGTAAGAATCCTGTACTTAAGTTTATTCTTTGATAAAATGGGAATAATAAGATTACCTATATCCACATTATTATAAGAATAAAATCAATCATTCTACATAAAGCACTTAGGACAGTGCCTGAAACACAGTTCTATTTAAATGTTTGTTAAATAGTCTATCCTATCTAATAATAGACAAACATGGTAATTGACCATACCTCTGCTATGCTTCCCATTGGCTAATCAGCAGGATATGCAAATTAACTGCCAACCAAGATGGCGGCAGGCAGCCAGGCAGCTGAAGCGAACATGAGGCTTGCTTGCTCCAGTGATGGAGGAAGCCAAGGTTCCCTGCCTGCCGCGGCCCGGCTCTGAAAATCCAGATCACCCTTCAGGGCAAACCAGCCAGGCCCCAGCCATGCACCAGGCCTCTATCCTATATAGTAAAAGGGTATGATGCAAACTGACCTAACAGCAGAAAGACTGGGAATGACTGGTCACTATGACACACACTGACCACCAGGGGGCAGACGCTCAATGCAGGAGATGCCCTCTGGTGGTCAGTGCGCTCTCACAGGGGAGGAGCTCTGCTCAGCCACAAGCCAGGCTGATGGCTGCCAGTACAGCGGTGGTGGTGGGAGCCTCTCCTGCTTCCTCAGCAGCGCTAAGGATGTCTGACTGTAGCTTAGGTATGCTCCCCGCTGGCAAATGGACATCCCCGAGGGCTGCCAGAGGAACGTCTGATTGCCATCTTAGGCCCAATCCTCCAGGGAGCAGGCCTAAGCCAGCAAGTGGTCACCCCCAAGGGGTCCCAGACTGAGAAAGGGCACAGGCCTGGCTGAGGGACCCCCTACCTCTGAGTGCACAAATTTTTGTGCACTGGGCCTCTAGTAAATAATAAATAGGGAGGACTTAAGTCCTCACTGTGAGTTATGAAGATCATATACTATATTTCATGATTATGAATTGAGTGCCAGCTATTTAAGCATTCTTTTATTCTGAAAATCCCATAACATAGAAAAAGCATAAACGTTGTAATTAAAAAGTTTTAATGAGTATTAAGTATATATCAATGTGACAGCATTCCAACTTGAATTAAAAGTAGAAGTCAGTACTAATTAATAGAAATCTCCATCTCTAGCCATTACTATTTTTTATGTAAATGTTGTCAGTTGTTCTTAGCCTCATGAATAATCCTGGGAGAAAGTGATGAGAAACTTAGATATTCTTCTCATTGTGCTATTTTCTAGGTAAATTACAACTTTCCCTGTGTAGGTTCATTCTGGGTTTAACAAAAATAGCATTTAAAATTAATCAGCAGAGAAATTTGGGACTGACTCCGAAGTAGCCAAAACTCCAAACTTGAGAACAATAGATGGTATGGCCTCCAGTATCTGAAAGAATGATAATAAACTACCCATGCAAAATTGACCAAAATGGATCAAATCCAGTCAGGGAGACATGAACCCCAAAAAACATATTAGGGAAGACTTGAAATTTAAAAATAAAATGTTTGAAGGAAATTTCTAGAAAGACAGAGAACTCAACTCTTCTCCTCTTCCTAGAAGAGGGGATGTACAGTCTTCTGTCCTCATTTAAAGCAAGTGATGGAGCCCAGCTGGTATAGCTCAGAGGTTGAGTGTCAACCCATGAACCAGGAGGTGATGGTTCAATTCCTGGTTGGAGCACATGCCCGGGTTGCGGATTCGATCCCCAGTGTGGGGCATGCAGGAGGCAGCTGATCGGTGATTCTTTTTCATCATTGATGTTTCTATCTCTCCCTCTCCCTTCCTCTTTCTGAAAAATATATAAAATATTTTTAAAAATAAACCAAGTCATAGATACCCCAAGAGAACTACTTGTTAGAAATAGGATGCTTATAAGAAAGGAAAAAGCACCTCATTCCCCAGAAAGAGGCTTGTTAGAGCCCATTTGCTCCTGCCCTCTAGCTGGGATAAGGTGAGAGAGCTTAAGAGGAAACGGGATTTTAGGAGCAAACAACACAGAAAAGAGGGCCTGATTATAACACTGAAAGGAACCGCAGGAAGCTGTCTAGGACAGCCTGCCTGGCAGGGTGAAGAAGGAGGAATCAGAAGGTAAGTAAACTCTCTCCCACTATGTGGTAAGACAGGAGGTATGAGTTTCCAGTGGACCTTGTAGCAGACACAAGGCACTTTAATGGACAAATGGAGAGTTTGGTCGGGGGAAGAGAGTGTGGCAGTGCACCATCAGGGGTGCAGGAAGGCATCTAAAGACAGTGAGAGTCTCCCCAATTCCTAATCATTTACTCCAGGTTTCAAATATCTGCCATAGTTATGATGATTAAAGGCAGAAAATACAAACCAGTAGAACACCACAGGCAGCAGCAGTGAGGTACAGACCACTTGTACTTCTTTCTCTAATCGTCCCTCCTCACCTCCTTCCCCAACCCTAGGGAAGTGAGAAGATGGACTTGGGAATGGAAAAGTAGGGAAGGTGATGAAAAAATACCCCTTCCTCGCTACTCCATCTCACTGGCTCACAGGCTTTTTTGTTTGTTTGTTTGTTTTATTAGACACAGGTCATGTCTATCTACTGAGAGAGGGGAAGCTTTTAAATAGATGTGGAATGGAAATTTTAATTATACTGAAAAATTTAGTAACAAAATAAAATTATTCTTGTAGTCGAAAGAAATAGAGGTCACGGAATCTGTTTAAGATGCCATCTAAAGACAGGCAGGGGATTTTTGATAGATTTTCTCTTAAATGTTTGGTGAGGAGAAAAATAAAGGAATTTCCTATTTGTACTTGCCTTGACTTCATTCTGACCAACTTACCACAAAGATAAGGTTATATAACTCGTGTCTTCGAGACCAAAGATAATATATCTTTCCTAAATAGTTTTAAGTTTATGATATGAAAAGTAATATAAAAGATGGCTTCAACATATACCCTTTATGGTATCAAAACCCATGAATCTGAGGCATTTATTCATTAAGATTTGCCTAGCAATGAAACAAGCTACCCACACAATTTCCCATTAACAATTAAACATTCTGTAATAATTCCTCCACCCACTCTCCACCCAGTTTTGCAAAGTGAAAAAAATTAGTCTTACATTAATATTCATATAAATTTCCATTGATTTAAAATCTGCCATTAGATCTGCCAGTCATATGAAAAATTATCTCTTCCTGATAAAAAATTAATCACTCTATCCAGATTCTCTCATTAATTAAACTATAAAATGAGTTTCACTTTTAGGTCCTTGTTTCTTCCATTTTCTGAGGTTGTGTTCTCCATTTATATCAAGGCTGTTTATTTTTCAAATTACATTTTTCATAAAAAAAAATCTGTTGACACCAACGGCCTGCCAGCCCAGCCAAACTTTTCTCCTCGTTGGTATCAGCATTTCTCTGTCTATAAGACCCCAAATTCTAAAATCTCCTTCTCACCTCACTGCTACTAAATTCAGGCTTGGTTCTCATCCCAAATTCTACCTGTTTCCTGTTTTCTTGTCTCTAAGTTATTAGTTCATACCATCTTTTATCATTCCCTTTGCTTTTTAAACAATCTCTGGCATCAATGTCAAAAAATATTGCTGTGCACTCACTTCTACTGAAGAATCTCTACTATCTCAAATGCGCCTTGCCAGTCCTCAGGTCTCAATAACCCTGACAGTCTACCTTCTCTGTTATGTCTCTGGAACTGCTAAGTATTCATGGGGGAAATGATATAATTATACTCATGAGGTTCACTACAGATTCAGGATCCCCAATCTCAACTTGATGCTCTTTGTTGAATGGCATATGTTTACTTTATCCATTTGCTATTGGCACCAAAACAAATTTATAAGGATGGCTATACCAGACTTTGTCACAGGCCTAAGTCCCATATAAACTCTTTTATTGTTGTATTATAAGCATATGATGTCATATCCTACTTTTCCAAGAAATTCTGAATCGAATGTGAAATATATCTGCAAATTTATGGGACCTCTATTCTTTCCGCCATTCTTTGCGGGGAAATACAGCCTTCCGTCTGACCTAGTTTCCTATCTCCAGCTGTAATTTTGGTTACTTCTATTTGCACTTCTTACTTAGATCTAAGACTTGCTGTATTAGCTATTTATTTTCTTGTGCTTCTTCAGTTTCTTCTTCTTTGTTAGCATATTGATTCTCTTAAAATAAATGTTAGATCTATGATTTCCTCAAGTTACTCTGTTGTCTTATTTTCATCATTTTGAAATATTTACAAACTATTCTACCTTAAGAGCTTTAAATTCCCCTTCAAGTGTACCACACATCCTAGAAATCTGGTTTCCAAACTCACCAATGTAACTTAAACTAGTTCTTCAAAATTCATCAATGAAATTTAATCACTGCATCTCCTGGCTCCTCCTAGCTTTCTGGTCTATACCTGTTTTGGGTTAAATTTTGTGCCTCCAAAATGGCATGTTGGAGTCCTAACCTCCATAATGTAAAATTATTCGGAAATAAGTGTTTATAGAAGTAATCAAGTTTAAATGTGGGTGGACCTTAAGCTAATATGGACTGGTTCCTTCTTAAAAAAAGCAAGTTGAACACAGTGAAAGACATGTACAGAGAAAAGATGATGTGAAGACATACAGGGAGAGGGCAGCCATGTGACTAGGTTGATATATCTATAAGCCGAGGAATGCCAAGAATTGTTTCACAAGCTACAAGGGGAAAGGGAGGATTCTTCCCTAGAGCCCTCCTAGGGAGCGTGGCTCTGCCAAAGATTTCATTTCAGATCTCTAGTCTCCAAATCTGTAAAACAGAAAAAGTTTTTGCTGTTTTTTACCACCTGGTTTTTGGTGCTCTGTTAGAGCAGCCTTAGGAAACTGGCACTATACCTTTCTTTACCGGTCTATCCTATGAACCATCCTGCCTTGTAGCTCTCTTCTATGTGGTTTCCAAAATCGTTATAACATCCTGACCCCCGCCCTAACTCTCAACTACACTCTTCATTCTCTTTTCCTTCACTCCTGAGATGTTTTCTCTGCCTTTATTTTTTCTCCTCTCAAACTTCTCACTCTCAAACCCACTGCTTTCTAAAATTTAATCCACATTTGATTTTCTAGGTCAAATTTATCTTAGGCAGCCTTTCCTCAATATTCCAGCAAAAAAAAAAAAATCATTCTCTCCTCTGTATCTATAAAGTACTTTATTTTTGTCTCTTTATTAGGATTCATATTTTATATTTCTTTCTGACTAAAGTTATATTTATTACTTATTCTAAGCCAGAGGTCAGCAAACTTTTTCTTAAAGGGACACAGAGTAAATGTTTTTGGCTTTGCCAACCATACAGTAGTTTAGCCAACTACTCAATTCCACTGTTGTGCAAAAGGATTATAGACAATGCATAAATGGAGGCATGGTGGCATGCCAGAAAAACTTTATTTACAAAAGTAGATAGACAGACAGCTTCCCATAATTTACCAAACCCTGCTCTAAGTTATAATGCTGAAGTTATTTTTTAGTCTTTTATTTATACCTTGCAAAACTTCTAGTATTTGTCTTTCATACTGCATATGATCAATAAATGTATCTTCAATAAAACTGACACAAATATTTTCAGGTACTTACCACTTCATTACCTGCATTTTAGCATCTAAACTTTTAAGAACAAGATGCATAAAAAAGCCGTGACTGGTGTGACTCAGTTGGTTGGGCATCTAAAGATTGTAGGTTGGGCCGTGGCCGATTTGACTCAGTGGATAGAGCATCGGCCTGCGGACTGAAAGGTCCCAGGTTCGATTCCAGTCAAGGGCAACCTGCCCCCCAGTGGGAAGTGTGCAGGAGGCGGCTGATTGAATAAATAAATAAATAAATAAAGATTGCAGGTTGGATTCCGGTTAAGGGCACATGATCATGTTGTGGGCTCAATCTCCATTAGGGGCATGCAAGGAGGGGTTGATTGACATTTCACTATCATCTCTCTCTCTCTCTCTCTCTCCTACCTCTACCTTCCTCTGTCTCTAAAAATCAATAAAAAATCCTTAAAAAAATGTAAGACAAACTAGTTCATTTATTCTGGAAAGATGACTTGAAAGTCCTCAAATACACGAAATACCATTTAAGGGATAAATGATCCTCTCTTTAAAATATGCCAGTCTATAATAAAAAGAGCTTGTGTTTGGGTTGTATATAAGTTTCTTAAAATATAGTACAAGACAGCATTAGCTGATATTCAAATGCCATAATTGTTCTAAAGAACAAATAAAAGCTGTGGGATACAATGTTCAAGAACATCATGATAGAGTGGATCATGTTTCAGTTATCTATTGTTTTATATTCCTCTTACTTATTGTTGTATAACAAAACATCCTAAAACTTAGTGGCTTAAAATGATGGCTTATTTGTTCTTTTAATTATATGTGTTGACTGGGCAATTCCTCTGCTGGTTTCACTTGAGCTCACAGATGAGGCTGCTTTCAGATGGAGGATTGGTTGACCAAGAAGGATTGAGACGTTTTCGCTGGCTGTTTCCTGGAGCACCTTGATTCTTCTCCACATGGCCCTCATACTCTGGTGGAACACACGGGCTTTTTCACAGCATGCTGTTCCCAGGGTTCCAAGAGGGCAAGGGTGGAAATTGGAAAGCCTCTTTAGGCTTCAGAATTCACACACGATCACTTCTGTTACATCCTACTGGTGGAGGCAACTCATAAGACCAGCCCTGATTCCTAAAGTAAAGAAATAAATTCCACCTCCTGGAGGAAGGCGGGGCTGGTCATATTTCCAAGGAAGGAATGTGGATGAACAGAGGTGTGATTCATTAAAGCCAGTATTGTGTTGCTCCTCAACATGGCCCTTAAAAGGATGTGAATTTGACAGACATCGGGAGGTTGCAAGGTACCAAACTAAGGGTTTTAAAAATTTATTCGTTTACAGTGAGAAGTGAATATTTGAGCAGAGAAGTTCCCCTTCCCCACAAATAATTCACATTATGAAAAAGAGGTCAGACATAATTTCAGCGTGTTGTTTTTATTTTTTCTTGGGGGTGATGGGGCAAGGGGCAAGATGATGTGTGGCGTTACTAAGAAAAGAATGGACTTACATCAGAGCATGAAGTTAGGGCTTTTTAGCCGAGAGAATTTCCTGAGGAGTATACAGACCTTAAAGTTACTGAAAGATGTTGAAATTAATCAGAATAAGATCTTTTCATCCATTTGTGATACCTTCATTTCATCCCAAAACACAAGAGAGTGAATCTAGCATTTGGGAAAAAGAACTAAAGGTCTTTGTAACTTTCAAGATTTTCCTGTTGCGAGGTTTTCAGATATTCCTCGTCATGCTCTTACTTTCTATGGATTTCATTCTTCATCTGGAAGCTGATAGACAAGCAAATAAACACTCTGTCCGTCACGTCACTTTTCATTTTGAGCCACAATTCTCAGGATATGTTTAATTCGATCTGACTTTGTTACTAGAAAACTCATAGGCAAGGATACCTTATTCTATGTGACTCATAAATATTAAATTGTATTGGAGAATGTAGCATAAACATGAGGAATTCCTACCTCAAATGATATCTATAGCATGCTATGAGTCAAACACCTGGCCCACTCTTTTTAAGCTCTGATTTACACAAAAGCAGTTTGATCAATTAAATTGGCTACTACAGGGAAAATTCCAAAATAGGATAATTTAGTGGCTGCTGTTGAAAAAGGCCTGACTGTTTGCACCACACACGAGTGTAATGCTTTGAGATAAGAATTAACCTGATATATTTCAATCTTCTTGAGAATACATGTCTAAAATTCAGATATCCTTTTTGAATGGTCATGCCAGATTATGTACATAAGCTCTTGTAGATCACCCAAGGCTCGCTAAACAGTGTTTTGAACAGTAAACACCACCAATAGTGAAAGGATTTGTTGACATTCCTTGCTGGTTGCCACAGGGATAAAACCAAATTGAAATCCTCAATATATAAAAGACCAAGAATATTAACACTCAAACTGCTCAGTTTGAATTCAAGGCATGCCGACTCTATAACCTTCCATGTGTTCTCAATATATCTGATTCCTCATGCACAGAGCAATACAAACTATGTGCACACACAGGGATTGCAAAATTAGCACTGCAGTCATGAAATAAAGCTGTGACTTCCTATTGATTCAGAATGTACCTATATTTTATAGTTTTGTCTTCATGTAGATTTGAAATGAAGCTTGTTTACAAAGATTATGAATGCTTTGTGGGGGGTATGTGTCTATATGCATACGTTTTATATATGATGTAGCAGCATTAACCAGGAAAATATATCCCTCCCTCATTTTATTTTATTTAACCTATCAAAAATGTACAAAGGTACAACATTTACCCTAGTTTATTATAGGTAAAACAACCAAAGCTCATATTAGGCTCCTCTTTTTTATAAGAAAACTAATAAGGTTGGTTATTATCTTGCTTCTTAGATAATTCACAGTGCTGAAAAGTGGAATCATGGTATTCAAACAATGCTGAAATTCAGGATGGAATAGTGAGAGAAAAATAAAGGTCAAGAAACTATATGATCTAATATCCAGTAGGCATTAAATAATAAAATAAGAAAAACTTAAATTTACCCTGCTTCTTAGGCAAAATGCAGTGTAATATGTAAATTATATAAGGCATTAATTTTACTTCAGCTAAACAGATGTCATTAATCACACATTTTTAATTCCATTAAACTTGTGTCTAAATCAATCTTTTCTTAAACATTTCAATATCTTGAATGTCATAGAAAGTCAAGTGACAGATTGCTTTGTTTCATTCAAAAGAGTCAATCTATGAAGCCACACATGAGGGTTTTAGAACTGTGCTGGTTTATAATGTACAAACTTTTATTTATAAGCACTTTCTGGAGTCACATGACTTTTATGTGCCACACAAAGCTGCAAAGATAAGCTAATTTAAGGACCTTTATCAGGACATTCTCTAAGAGAGTTTAAAGTCACCATGGCAACAAGTTACCAACCCTTAACAACCTCAGAAATGAATATTTACTCAACCCACTAGACACCCACTATGCCTTCACTGTCAGTAGAGCCAATAGTTTCTATTTGCTGTTACATCATACTTGCTATTTGTTCAATTTCTCACTGTCTGTGCTCTCCCCATCATCCAAAGTATCCTCTTTTCCTTGCCAAACACTTAAGCAGCTCTACTTTTTTCTCAGTTTTAGTTTTTGTGTTGCATTACATAGATTATGACTTCTCTCTATATATCTTCAAGGCATACATTCTTAGTTCATTAAAATATTAGTAATAGTTGCTATTTGTTCAATGTTCATACTGCATTGTGTACTGTACTTATTTTTTTCTAGATGTCATCGTGTTACATTTTCATAATAAATATGTGAACCCACTAGTAGCCTGACTATATCAACTCCTGGCTCTGCCACTTATTAGCTGTACACCCTTGGGTAAGGCACTCAACCTCTCTGTGTTTCACATCTGCCATGTAAAAATGAGTAACATACCTACTCCGTGAGGTGATCATGAGAATTAAATGAGTTAATACATGTAAACACGTACGAGAGTATCTGGAACATCATAACAGTTGGCATATACCAGTGATGGCAAACCTATGACACGCGTGTCAGAGGTGACAAGCGAACTCATTTTTTTTGGTTGATTTTTCTTTGATAAATGGCACTTAAATATATAAAATAAATATCAAAAATACAAGTCTTTGTTTTACTATGGTTGCAAATATCAAAAAATTTCTATATGTGACACGGCACCAGAGTTAAGTTACGGTTTTTCAAAATGCTGACACACCGAGCTCAAAAGTTTCGCCATCACTGGCTTATACTGACAACATGATATTATCTCCAATATATATGAGGAAATGGGTTGTGAGACATTAGGTAATTTGCCAAGATCATATCACTAGAAAGGGGTGGAGATGAGATTCAAATGCTGATCTCTTTATTCCTAAATCTTGGTGTCTCCTAAACTTGTCTTGTCTTTCTCCCTGGGGCAAATGTTCTATTGCAAACACCTTTTTAGTGGTAATATATAGTTCATAAAGCTCTTTGACATAGTTGATCTCATTTGATTTTCACAACTCCTAGAGATAATACAAGCCCTACATATTTTACATTTTCATTTTTAGGTAAAGAAACTGAGACTTAAAGGATTATATGACTTAAACCTGGTCTCACAGAGAGAAAGGAATTACTCTAGGCTTAAAATTCAGCATTTCTGATTCCTTGGCTAAAATTCTGTTAAAACATTTAAGAAGCAAAAATGAATCAATGAGTAAATTAGCTAATTTCATTAACCTACCTTTGTCGCCATTCCCTCGTCTGTATAATAGGAATTACAAACCTACTTCGTAGGGTTGTTGTGATAATTAAGTTAATCTTTTAATCTGTGTAAAGCTCTCAGCAGGGTGCCTGGCACATAGTAAGAATTAATTTATTAATTAATTGTAGGTACTAGGCAGAGGAATGAAACAAGAGAAGTTGATAGTTTTTAAAAAGTAAGATCTTGCCCTCACCGGTTTGGCTCAATGGATAGAGCTTCAGCCTGCAGACTCAAGGGTCCCAGGTTTGATTCCGGTCAAGGCCATGTACCTTGGTTGCAGGCACATCCCCAGTAAGGGATGCGCAAGAGGCAACTGATCCATATTTCTCTCTCATCGATGTTTCTAACTCTCTATACTTCTCCCTTCCTCTCTGTAAAAAATCAATAAAATATATTTTTTAAAAAAGTAAGATCTTGTACAATTTTCAACAGATTTAATGTCTAGTGATGGAATAAGCTTAATTGCTTTACCTTTCACAGTCTGCTCTTCAATTCATTTGCAATTTAAGTCTGCATGTGAGATGAGGTAGAGATAAAGATTTACTGTTTCCCATATTCCAAATAATGACTTTTTTCATTATTCTCCTAATGTCTTTTTGATATCAATAGGATTGTAGATATGTTTTTTTCTTAGTTTATGATTTTTCTCTTTCTCTTGATCATTCTTACTAAAGTTAATCTTTTTACAATTTTTTTTTTTTACTCTTGAATGTTTATTTTCTATTTAGTTGATTTACGTATTTATCTTTGTATTTTTTATTTTCTTCTACATTCTTTATCTTTGCATTGCTTTTTGGTGTTGTTTATTTCCTTTAGGTTTCTAAGAAGAAACGTATATCACAGATTGTTTAACATTTCTTTTCTGACACATGCAATTAAGGCTCTATATTTCTATTTAGCACTGCTTTTAATTCAGTCTACATATTACCAATGAGTTTTAAATATTTTTTAAGTTCTGTTTTGACATTTTTGACCCATGTATTTTTCTGAAATATATTCCAAGCAATTGAATATTCTCTATCTATTCTGTATTAATTTATAGCATAATTTCATTAGATAATAGAAGAGTAATTAAATAACTTTGAAGGTTCCTTATTGGCATGGAATATGGTCAATTTTGCTAAATGTCCCATGGGCGTTTGAAGAAAATGTAAATTATTTTATTGTTGAATGCAATATTCTATCATTGCCAAATGCATATAACATGTTTTCCTTCTTGTGGGCTTCAGATATTACATATGCTTACTGGGGTTTTTTTTCATCTGTATTTTATATCATCTTTTGAAAAAGGTGAGTTAATGTTTCCCATTATGATTGTGAATTTGTTTATTTTTTTCTTTAATTTCTATAAATTTGTTTTATATATTTTAAAGCTATATTATTGGATACACACATATCTACACTAGTAAAGGAGAAAAATGGTAATTGGCGTACGATGCTACCCTTTTCATTGGCTAATCAGGGCTATAAGCAAATTAACTGCCAACTAAGATTGGCAGTTAATGACCAACAAGATGGCGATTATTTTGCATATGTAGGCACAATGCAGGGAGGCGAAAGGGAAAGCAGGAAGAAGCCCCCTGCCACTGACAGTGATCAGAAACCCAGGGGGGAGCTAAGAGCTGGGGGGCAGGGCAAAGGCGGCCCTGGGGTTCCCCAGCCGTGATCGGAGAATCAGGTGCCTTTTCCGCCCTGGCCAGTGATAGCAGGAAGTAGGGGTGGAGCCAGCTATGGGAGCTGGGCACGGTCGAAGCTGGCAGTCCCAGAAGCTAGGGGTCCCTTGCCTGGGCCTAAAGCGAAGCCCATGATCGCGGGCCGCGGCGGCTGCAGGTCCCTGCTGCCCGGGCCGGACGCCTCAACCAGAGGCGTCAGGCCTGGGCAAGGGGCCGATCCTGCGATTGGAGGGTGATGGGGGTCAATGCCTGAGGGCTCCCAGTATGTGAGAGGGGGCAGTCTGGGCTGAAGGACACTCCCCCCACACACACCCAGTGCACAAATTTCGTGCACCGGGCCCCTAGTTTATTTATAATTGAGTTTCTTATTATTGAGATTGTAATCCTGCATTGGGATAATGCCTCAATCATTATAAAATTTACCTTTTCCTCTACTAATAATTCTTTCTTTAAAGTCTGCTTGGTCAGCCTTCTACTCTCATTTGCCTTCTTTGGGTTAGTATACAAAATGCCTAGCTTTTTCTTCTCTTTGCTTTAATTTTGTGTGTGTGTGTGTTTTAACATTGATACAAGAATCTTATAAACAGTGTATACTTATGTTTAGTGTTTTCCATCTAATGTTAAAATCTTCCTATTTAGTCTACTGATTTTTATTATGGTTTCTGATAATTGAGTTTTATCTACTATCTAACTTTGTTTTTCTATTCAACCCATCTGTTTTGTTTTTTCCTCCATTATAAATCTATTTGCAGATAATCAAATATTTTAAGTTTTATTTAAATATAATTGATATATAACAAACTGCATACAATTAAAGTAAGCAATTTGGTGTTACCATGCATGCATCTACCTATGAAACCTACACTACAATAAAATAATGAACTTAGCCATCAACCTCAAATCTATGTGCCTTTAAATAATTCATTATCCTCCCCCTACTTGCGTCTTTCCCACCTCTAGCCACAGACAACTACTGATATGCTTCCTTTCACAATGTTAATTTGCATTTCCTAAAATCCTATCTAATAATAGAGAAACATAGTAATTAACCATAACTTCGCTACCCTTCCCATTGGCTAATCAGGGAGATATGCAAATTAACTGCCAACCAAGATGGCCATCGGCAGCCAGGCAACTGAAGCGAACAGGAGGCATGCTTGCTCCAGTGTCGGAGGAAGCCAAGGTTCCCTGCCTGCCGCAGCCCAGCTCTGAGCTCCAGATGCAACAATGTTGCAATTATAGAAGCTAAACAAACCCAGATACCTGCTTTCAGCTGCCAGCGGGCTCAGAGTT
>NW_006283436.1:370780-379089 GCF_000327345.1 Myotis davidii
CCCCCCCAGGGAGGGCGCTGTGTCCAGCCACAAGCCAGGCTGACGGCTTCCAGTACATTGGTGGTGGTGGGAGCCTCTCCCGCCTCCTCAGCAGCACTAAGGATGTCCAGCTGCAGCTTAAGCCTGCTCCCCACTGGCAAGTGGACATCCCCTGAGGGCTTCCGGGCTGCCAGAGGGATGTCTGATTGCCAGCTTAGGCCCAATCTCCCGGGGAGCAGGCCTAAGCCAGCAGGTGGTCACCCCTGAGGGGTCCCAGGCTGTGAGAGGGCACAGGCCGGGCTGAGGGACCCCCTACCCCCGAGGGCACAAATTTTTGTGCACCAGGCCTCTAGTTTTATATAAATGGAATGACACAGTAAATATTACTATTTTTTGCTTCTTTCCCTCACATAATTATTAGCATGTTCCTTTTCATTTCTGAGTAGTATTCCATTATATACCATACTATAGCTTGTTTATTCATCATTTGGTGCAAGACATATAGATTTTTTTCCAATTTTCGTATTAGAAATAAAACTATAAAACTTGTGTGCATATACTTCTTATCTCTTGAGTAAATACCTAGGGGTATAAGGCCTGCACCATATGATAGTGTATTTTAACACTGAAAACATTTTAGAAACTACCAAACTGTTGTCCAAAGTGATTATCACATTTTACATCCCTATCAGTGCTGTATGGGAGATCTAATTCCTCCACATCTTTGGCAGACTTTTTAATTTTAGCCATTTTAGCAGGTGTATAGTAATGTTTCACTATAATTTTAATTTGTATCTCTCTAGTGACCAATAATGTTTAATAATTTTTTCATTTGTTTGTCTCCATCTATACAGCTTCTTTAGCGAAGTTTCTGTTCAATTTTCTCTCATTTTAACTTGTTTTCTTATTATTGAGTTTGGAGAGTTCTGTATATATTACAGATACAAGTAATTTTAAAATGCTTTTTAAAAATATTTTCTCAGTCTCAGATTTGTTTTTTCATTATAATAGCACAGTCTTTTTAAAAATATATATTTTTATTGATTTCAGAGAGAAAGGGAGAGGGAGAGAGAGATAGAAAAAGCAATGATGAGTGAAAATCATTGACTAGCTATCTCCTGCATGCCCCCTACTTGGGACCCAGCCTACAACCCAGTCATGTGCCCTGACCAGGAATCGAACCCTGACCTCCTGGTTCATAGGTCAGTGCTCATGCAGGCCACTAAGCCATGCTGTCCAGGCAGCACATTCTTTTTTATTTTTTTATCCTCACCTGAGGATACCTTTATTAGTTTTAGAGAGAGAAGAAGGGGGAGAGAGAACGAGAAAGAGACATCAATGTGAGATGTGAGGGAAACATCAATTGTTTTCTCCTGTACACGCCCTGACTGGGGATCAAACCCACAACATGGGTATGTGTCCTAGCCAGGAATGGACCCCGCAACCTATTGATGTATGGGACAATGTTCCAACCCACTGAGTAACCTGGCCAAGGCACCATAGTCTTTCGATAATGTACAATATATCTCTTTTTTCTTTTATGTATTTTGCTTTGGTATCATATCTAAATATATCTTTGCCAACCTCAAATTCATAAAAGTATTTTCTTCTATTTTTTTAATATATTAAAGTCAATCATCCATTTTGAGTTAGTTTTGGCATATGTTTCAAAGTATGGATTGCAAGGTATGGATTGATGTTCTTTATCTTTTTGTTTTGTTTAGTTCCACATAGGTATGCAATTAATGTGGCATATTTGCTAAAAAGACCATTCTTCCTTTTTATACATATGTTGGAAAACAGTTATCCTCGTATGTTTGACTATTTCTAGACTTTCTACTGTATTTCATTACTCTATATATCTATTCTTGCATATCTACTGTATGAGATGGATTTTCTACCTTAATAGGAAGTCTTAGAACAAGGTAAGTGAATCTTACAATTTTTTTATTTTGGAAACTTTGTAGGCTATGCTAGTTTCTTTGTGCTTCCATATAAATTTATATTAATTTGCCAATTTATACAAATACTAGCTCTGATTTTTATTGCAATTTTATAGGATCTATAGGTCAATTAGTGGAGAATTATAATCATAACAATATTGAGTTTTCTATTGTATGAATGTAGTATTCTCCCATTAATTTATATTTTCTCTAATTTCTGCCAACAAATATTGTTTTCAAACCAAGTGTATATAAAGTTTTAGCTTCCCAAATTTATAAAAAGTATAAGTTTCCTATCTAACATTATATAATTATTTCATTCTTAACTATAAGAATGATTCCATGGTATTATCAGGTGGTACCTTGATCCAAAAAGATGTTATATAATTTGGGGGGATTTTGTATATTTAAATATGGTATTCATGTTCAGTTCCCAAGCCTTATTATCTTTCTGCATTTCAGGGAACAGTGTAAGTAAAAGCAATCTCTAAAAATAATAACCTTTTCCATTTTGGGAGAGTAATTAACTGAAATCAATTAATAATTATTATTCTGTCAAGACACTAATATGTCACTGGATAAAAAGATTTCCTCTTTAGTCTTCTATCATATTCCCATTTAATAGCGGTAAAAACAGATACCAAGCCCTCATCAAAAATTTTTTAAATCAATAATTGGCAAGAGATATAAATCTCTCTGTTCTCCATTAATATCTCAGTTCAAAGATCAGCATAATTAAGAAAAGTATAAGTTCATCTTTGCCTTTTAGAAAAAATGCAAATATTGACATGGCTAATTGTGAAAAAAATTATAAAGGCTGATGTGCATGAGTCAAGTATGGGGTGAGTTTTGGGAGCAGAAATAGTTTTTTTAAGTCATAACATCTTAGTTCCTCACCTAACCCTACTTTGAACAGGTTTTATGGACACTGAGTACATGAAAACCTCTATAAACCTTATTGATTTTATCTATGAAAGAGGAATCCTGTTTTGGGGCCTCATCTATATATGAACCTAATTTAGGTGGCAACATTTAAACTCTGAAATGAGGGTGTAAAGAGACGAAAATGTAGGGGTCTTATAGGAGGTAAGTGCATTTTGAAAGTGGCATGTGAGAAGAAACTAGAGGTCAGAAGGTTGACTATGGTGGTTCTAAGTTATGTACAGAAATTATTTGATTCTCCTCTCTTTGTTAGAGCCTAATTCCCTGCCCCTTGAGTATGAACTATACCTAATGACTTGCTTTTAAATGAATAGATTCTGGCTGACATGATGGAATATGACTTGTCAGTATAGATCAGAGAGGCTTTGTGGCTACCATGTTCTCTTTCATATTTTCACCTGGAGAAAGCTATCTGCCATGAATGAAGGATATCCTATCAGTTCTATGGATATGCCCATGTGGTGAGAAACTGAGGTCTCTGGCCAACAGCCAGCAAGAAACTGAAGCCTCCTGCCAACAACCACATAAATACATTTGGAAGTTGATTCTGAAATCTCAATTAATCCTACAGTTGGGCCCCAGTTTGAATAGAAAACATCATAATTCACTGGATATTGACAAAACGTTTAAAAGCAATACACAAAGATACAAATTGATTCTAAGTAATTTAACTGTGTTCCAGAACAAAAGGTAAGGATATTTACAAGAGTGAGAAAATAGAACCCAACAATGATGTCTAAAATCTAATAAAATTATAGATAGCCAAAGAACCAGTTCTCTATAATCCATTAAAAGGAAACAAAAAACCCTCAATCTATCAAAATAATGAAATGATGCAGATAACAGAATTAGTACAGAAAGACATTCAAGCAGTTGTCATAACTATATATGATATATTCAAGAAGTTAGAGGATAGATTGATAAAGTTAAATATAGACATGGAAGATAGAAAACCAATTTCAAACTTTTAGAGGTAAGAACTATGATTTTTTTCCCCTCATAAAGTTCTGGAATCTTGAAGAGAGAGCTGTTAATATAGGTATTCATTGAGGTGGGGTGGAGGATTTTTACATATGTAGAATGCCATTTATGTATTTAACAAGTACCCACAAAACAATGTCATATATGGTCATTTCTGCTATCATACTTGTTTTAAAATCAATGTACTATAGCACAACTAATATATTAGGAAACAATTTGAGAACACAAATTTCATGATTGCTTACATGCAATTTTATCCACGAAAAACTAAGTGAAAACAGAAATTCAGCCACATCTTTATGCGCGTATTGTACACACAGACACATACTTAAAAGTCCATCAGCTTCCTATAATCTCTGAGATGAAGAAATAAACTAGGTAGGATTAAGAGCCACTTAGATATTGCAGAAGAAAGATTAATGAACATGAAAATTTATTAATAGAATGTACTAGGATATAAAACAAAACACAGAAAGAAAAAAGACTGGAAGAAAAATGAAAAGAAAATCTGTTCTGTGGGACAACATCAAGTGACCTAGTCTACATATGAAAGGTGGCCCTTAAGGAGAGAAGACAGACATAAAACATATTTAAGTAAAAAATTTTCAATATATCCAAACTTTGGTGAAAAAAAAAGAACCCAGAGATCCAAAAAGTTCAACAAAACTCAAGCAAAAGAAATATAAAGAAACCTATGCTAATGCACATTATAAATCCGATGATTAAAAAAAACTATTTTCATTATAAGAGACCTATTTCAAACTCTTGACCTCTAGAACGATACCAAATAAATCTGTGTTGTTTAAAGTCATTCAGGATGTGATAATTTATTATATCAGGCATAGGAAATTAATTCAAACAATAGAAATTCATCGTGGGGTTCAAAACATGTGAAATTTAAATGCATAAAAATGGCATAAAAGTAGAAGAGAGAAATAGAAACATTCTGTTGTAAATTTGTTATGCCATAAAATGATATTTATCATTTGAGATAGGCTGTGATAATTTAAATGTGTATACCATACATCTTAAAATAATTACTAAAATAACAGAACAAAGAATTAGCTAAAACAAAAACCAACAGTGAAGATAATATGGAATCATAAAACATACCCAATACAAATGGTTAAAAAGAACGAAACAAAGAACAAGGGAAACAAATAGAAAACACGTGGTTAGTGCAGCAAAACTTAGCCTGTATTGATTAACACACCAGTTAAACTATCTTTGAGTATAAAGCAGTACACATTGTCACATAGTGTCATATGTCAGAGGCTCTTAGTCAGGAGTCTACCTCAGGTGAAAACTCTTTATTTAAACTGCACTTAAATAAGACAGCTAAACTTAAGAGCCTGCCTCCTCAGAGATCAAAAACCAACAAATAGAAATAGGATTATTACGGCAGAGTTGATCCCTTTTGATTTTCTAACCTCAAGAAGCCAATTCTTAGCTTTTTATGTAAAACCTCAAATTATAACAAGAAGCATTTCTGTTACCACCAGAAAGGTATGTGCAACTTAAGTTAAGAAACCTGAAAATTTTTGTATGTAATAGCTACCGTTTCCTTCATTTTTACCAAGTTAATGTTAGCATCACTAATTCACCATCCTCCTTTCAGACAGTCTCCCACATCCACAAACAAACCCACAAACAGACCAATTTCTTCCTAAAACTTAAGTGAATTACATCACCATCTATGAGATAGCTCCATCTATTTTGTTGTTTTTATACTTTTAAAATTGAAATATAACAAATATAAAACCTAAGTAAATACAAAACTATATATAATTATGTACAAAGATAAATAGGCAACTATACAAATTTTCTGAACTTGAACATACCCATGTAACTTGCACTTAAAACTAAGTATAGAATATTATCAGCATTCCCATTAACTACACATTATGCTCCCTCCTATTTCCTGGTCTCCTAATCAAAGCAATTCTGATTTCCATCAAAATAGATTAGTTTTGTTGGGTTTTGAATTCATATAATATATTCACATGGGTGTATTCTGTTGTGCCTGGCTTCTCTTATTCATTATATTATTGTGATTATGACTGTAATAATTATCCATGATGTTACTTGTAGCAATTATCTGTTTGCATTGTTTCATAGTATTGAATTATACATATACATCACAAGTTACTTATTCATTCTACCTGTTAATGAACATTTGGGTAGTTTCCAGGTTTTAACTACTGCAAACAGTGCTGCTATGAGCATCCTTTTATCTTTCTATTAATGCATATGTGCATGCATTTCTGCTGTGTACATAACTAGGAGCACTAAAATAGATGAATGCCTGAAAGTCTTCCACTGTGGTTTTACCTGCATACATCCACACGGCCATGTATGAGAGTTTCAAGCTCCCCACATACTGGACAGTACTTGGAATTGCCAGTAATTTTATTTCATTCCTCATGGAATGTGTGCACTGAAATCTCATGTTGGTTACTTGTTGTATTTCCCTAATTACTAATTAGTTTGTGCCCTTTTCATGCTTACCGGCCTTTTAGATAACCTGTGTGGTGAAGTGCTTGTGCAGGCCTAGCTGCTTCTCTATTGGAATGCGTGTCCTCATTGATTTGGAAGAGTTCTTTATTCTGCAGGCAAAGCCCCTAACCTTTATAGAGGGCACGTTCTATATAACAGCTTTGTATGAATATGTAAGGTAAATGGGGACGTGAGCCCCTTCCCATGCTCCAATGCCCGCTCCCACCATGTGGGAGTAATAGTGAAGGCCATGCCCTAACCAGTGATGGCAAACCTTTTGAGCTCGGCAATTCAGCATTTTGAAAAACCCTAACTTAACTCTGGTGCCATGTCACATATAGAAATTTTTTGATATTTGCAACCATAGTAAAACAAAGACTTATATTTTTGATATTTATTTTATATATTTAAATGCCATTTAACAAAGAAAAATCAACCAAAAAAATGAGTTCGCGTGTCACCTCTGACACGCGTGTCATAGATTCGCCATCACTGCCCTAACCAGTGGTCGGCAAACTGCGGCTCAGTGGGCCCTGGCTCATGAGCCACATGCGGCTCTTTGGCCCCAAAAATATTGAAGGCCACCTGTAAGGGAACGGTGAGACCTAGGGGACCCGGCCAGCAAGAAAAGCCAAAGAGAAACTGCCTCTAGATGCAGCCTGGATTGTAAACAGCTAGTGTTTTGATCTCCCCTGCATGCCCTGCCCCCCTCTGTTTTCTGCACTCTATAAAACCTGTACTGGGAAAGTCTGGGGGATGGCAAAACTAGCACTGGCCCGCCACCCCAGGTACAGCCCCTCCGCAGGCCAGATGGGACTTACCAGGTCAACTTCGCTGGTGGCGGCGGGTGAGACAGCAAACTTCACCGTAAGTCCTATTAAACCCATGCGGATCACAGCCAGTCCTCCTACTTATTTCTTTGGAATCCACAAACAACACACTGAGGTTTTCCAGGACCTCAGCACTTTGCATAATAACTCTATTTCCTTCAATTTTTGCCAATGAAACTAAGAGATATATATTACTACCTATGTCTAACATGGGCTCTCTCTGGGCCTTCAATAAGTAAGGCAACTTGCCTGAGGTCACATCGTTAAGAAAATGGCACCATCTGTATTGAATGAGCAACGCCCTGGTCATGAATACAAGATGAAAACAAGGTAGCCTGAAGCACCAGAGGATAAAACTGTGAGGCTTAATTAGAAGAAAGATACCAAATAAGAAGATGAAGATTCAAGAAAAAAAAAAAAAAAAACACAAAAAAAAAACCTGAGGGGTTTTTTTTTTATTTGGAGGGGGAAAAAAAATCAATCTGTGTTCCATTCTCAGATATTGTCACAGAATCGTGTTATTTGATAAACTTATACAAAGCATCAAGTTGTTTCTTAACACACAATATGTGTCATATAACAGACACTCAGAAAGTATTTTCTGGATTTAAAGAATTTTAATTTTACTTTGTAAGCACAGAGAACTTCTAAATTGTTAATGCAAAATGCCTGTACTCAAGTCTAATGAGAGGGAGAAAAGAAATGAAAATATTGCCTATGTATTCAGTGTCAAATAAGCAGACAGATATTATGCAATGCATAGCTCTGTAACACCTTTTCTGTAAAAGAAGTAGCTTGATGTAGATTTAAACTTTAAAAAGAATTCTCTGGCACAGTATTTGACACACACACACACACACACACAAAAGCTGACTTTTTTTTTCTTTTTTAACAATTCGCACCTGCAGACAAAAGCTTTCCAAGTAAATTAGGTACCTACTCCAGTTGCAACATTTTTTTGTTTTTAATCACATTCTCAAGTAAAATCAATATTCTGAAAAATATAGTGATTGTGTAAAAATGTATAATGATCTAAATGGAAAAGACCTTACCTGCTTCTTCTTCCCTCATTCACCATAAACAACCAGAGTTTGGGCGATTTTTTACATGTTTTTCTAAATTCAGATAGAGAGTCACA
>NW_006283436.1:379528-379954 GCF_000327345.1 Myotis davidii
ATCAACCAAAAAAATGAGTTCGCGTGTCACCTCTGACACGCGTGTCATAGATTCGCCATCACTGCCCTAACCAGTGGTCGGCAAACTGCGGCTCAGTGGGCCCTGGCTCATGAGCCACATGCGGCTCTTTGGCCCCTTGGGTGTGGCGCTTCCACAAAATACCGATTTCTGCGCATGGGCCTTGAAGTTTCAATCGCACTGTATGTGCATGCTCGCCTGTGGTGTTTTGTGGAGAAGCTGCGCTCGGGGGGCCGGGGAGCCGCATGTGGGCCTAACCGGTTTGGCTCAGTGGATAGAGCGTCAGCCTGCGGACTGAAGGGTCCCAGGTTCGATTCCAGTCAAGGGCATGTACCTTGGCTGTGGGCACATCCCCAGTAGGAGGTGTGCAGGAGGCAGCTGGTCAATGTTTCTCTCTCATCGACGTTT
>NW_006283436.1:381174-383308 GCF_000327345.1 Myotis davidii
ATTCCCTGACCTTTTCAGGATAAATTGAAGGGTCACAGCTTCTTTCCAGAATCTGGAGCTCACATCCAGGGTTAGGAACTTGACCTTGGCCAATCTCATGTTTCTCATAGAGTCAGATTCTTTATGGAGAGTCCGCAGCCTCCAGGGGCCATAGGCAATGGGGAACAGAGGCTCTCCTTCCGCACAACCTCTCTGGCAGGTAGAATTTAAAGGGAAAGCATAGAGTAAAAGCAGGCCCAATTATCCGCACAGGTAGTCATTTTACTCTACAGGCACAAAAAATACATGATCTGTACATAAACTCAATGTAGTTCTCCCTTCCTATCTCCTTCTGTTAAGTTGCTTCTATTTTTTAACAAAATTGCTCAAAAGCAGATGTAAAATTATTCCAAAGACATGATATGGTCTCCTTTGAATTAGATTAGGAAACAGAATTCTCGATTAAGTGAGTAGAAAGGGACAGAACAGAGTTTTGACCTAGAGTCATTCTCTGAAGATTCCTACTTGACCAGACTCATATAAACTATTTGCAAAGACTAGGTTGCTGGTACAATAGGTCTAGCTAACACCAAATCTTCATCAACACCCATTTCACATTCTAATATTCCTCTTGTTAACTATGTTTATCTCAAGTGCAGGTTTGGTGATATCTACAGCTTTTGCTTTAGCTACAGAAGCTTAATTAAGATACTTCACATACGACTAATTGCATCAACTTACAGTATTGTTTCAAGTGTTTTCAAGACTGTATAGAGATATAACAAACACAGGGGCCAGGACAACTGCATAAGTGTGGTTCGCACATAATGTGTGAATGGCTGGTGGGTCCTGCCACACCCTTATTTCTTAAGAAAATTAAGCCTCAAGCTCCTGCTTTGAACAGAAGATTGCTAAGTGTATTTGCACCACAGTTGCATTTCCTATGCCATGGTCCCCGTCACACATAGGTGGTTATGAAAGGAGCTTTTAGGGGTAAAATAGGCAAGTTTAGGAAGTTTTAGGAATTAGGGGAAATAGGGTTTTCTGTGAGACTTGTCTTTTGAGTGGAAAAATGCAAAAGTTTATTTTCAGAAGGCATTTTTCTACATTTGCATCCACAATGTCAGTTTTTAGCAAATATGTGGAACATCTTGTTTAAGCTTCTAATTTAGAAATTATAGATAATGAACTCCATTTTTATACATAAAATATAATTTTATATATAATACTAGAAGCCCAGTGAACAAAATTTGTGCATGGAGAGGGAGTGTGTCCCTCAGCCCAGCCTGCATCCTCTCCAATATGGGATCCCTCTCACAATCCAGGACTGCTGGCTCCCAGCCACTCACTTTCCTGCCTACCTGATTGCCCCTAACTGCTTCTGCCTTGCCAGCCTGATGACCCCCTAACCACTACCTTGCTGGCCTGATCGATGCCTAACTGCTCCCCTGCTGGCCCAATTGCCCCTAACTGCCCCCCTTGCCAGCCTGCCCCCCCCCCCCACTTGTGTGTTGGAGTGATGGTCAATTTGCATATTACCTCTTTATTATATAGGACCAGAGGCCCGGGTCATGAATTCGTGCACCAGTGGGGTCCTGTGACCTGGCCTGCAGGATTGGGCCAAAACCGGCTCTTTGAGATCCACCAAGGGGTCCCAGATTTAGAGAGGGTGCAGGCTAGGCCGAGGGACCCCAGTGGTGTACAACTGGGGCCAGGGAGGGACGCAGGAGGTTGGCCAGCCAGGGAGGTACAGTGGAAGGGCTCCAGCGTGTGTCCAGCCTCTCTAGCTCAGTCCCAATCGGCCGGACCCCAGCAGCAAGCTAACCTACCGGTTGAAGTGTCTGCCCTGTGGTGGTCAGTACAGTCATAGTGACTGGTCAACTGTCTGCCCTCTGGTGGTCAGTGCCCATCATAGTGAGCAGTTGAGCACCCTTAGCATATCATTAGCATATTATGCTTTGATTGGTTGAATGGACCACCAGACACTTAGCATATTAGGCTTTTATTATCTACACTAATAAAAGAGCAAGATGCAAATTGACCGTACCTTTGCAATGCCCACCAGCCAATCAGGGGTGAGTATGCAAATTAACCCAACAACAATGGCTGGTTAATTTACATACGCAGGTGCCAAGTGGCTGGGGGCGGGGGGGAC
>NW_006283436.1:383336-397338 GCF_000327345.1 Myotis davidii
CTGTGGGAGTGCACTGACCACCAGGGGGAAGCTCCTGCATTGAGCATCTGCCCCCTGGTGGTCAGTGTGTGTCATAGTGACCAGTCATTCCCAGTTGTTCTGATGTTAGGGTCAATTTGCATATTACCATTTTATTATATAGGATTATATATGGAGTAGGGAACTTTAGGAAGATGTAGAGGTATTTTGGATTTTGTTCTTCTTTTCACAAAGATACCATCAATATATAGTTATTAAAGCATATTTTATGTATTAAACACTGTTCTGGAAACTGCATATATTCAGAGATGAGCAGAGTACTGCCCTCATGAAGTTACACTAAAAAACTCACACCACCCATTATGCTATAACTGTCCTTCTCTGCTAACAATATGTAATGTTAGAGAAGATTCTCAAGTAATTTATGTAGATACTTCCTGGAGAGGAGCTTAAATCACCTCCATTCCTTCTTGCATGTGGGCTAGACTTAGTAATTTTCTTCCGAAGACTAGAGTATGGAAAGGGGAAAAAGAAAATTCCATAGTGGAGAGTCCGTCAAACACTGCTTCAGTTAGGTCAGTGGTTCTCAACCTTCTGGTCCTTTAAATACAGTTCATATTGTGACCCAGCCATAAAATTATTTTCATTGCTACTTCATAACTGTAATGTTGCTACTATTATGAATCGTAATGTAAATATCGGATGTGCAGGATGGTCTTAGGTAACCCCTGTGAAAGGGTCGTTCGACCGCCAAAGGGGTCACGACCCACAGGTTGAGAACCGCTGATGGGTAATTAAGTTTAATGTCATCACTGGTAAGTCATGTTGATACCATTGTCCTCAATATAATGTGGTGAGAATAGCACTTTGCCTGTGTAGCCTGTCTCCCCAAAAGCTGTAACCCCAGTCTAACCATGAGAAAAACGTAAACAAATTCCAATTGAAGGGCAGTCTACAAAATATCTGATCTATATTCTCCTTCAGGCTACCAAGATTTGAAACAATAGCGTATTTGGAGAAATTGTAACAATTTACATGACAACTGAATATCCAGTTCTTGCATGAAATTATAGAACAGACAAGTGACGTTAGGTAAGAACTAATGAAATACAAATAAAGTATTTAGTTTAGTTAATAGTAAATACTGGGCCCAGCCAGTGTGGCTCAGTGGTTGAGCATCAACCTATGAATCAGGAGGTGACAGTTTGATTCCTGGTCAGGGCTCAAGTTCCAGTAAGGGAGTGGGGGCAGCCAATCAATGATTCTCACTCATAATTCATGTTTCTATCTCTCCCTCTCCTTTCTTCTCTCTGAACTCAATAAAAATATTTTTTTAAGAAAATACTGGTTCCTTAATTGTGTCAAAGAGACCATAGTAAGGTAGTAAAATGTAAACAGTAGGAGAAAGGGTGAGAGGTATATGACAAATTTCTGTATTATCTTTGTAACATTTATATAAAACTACTCTAAAATAAAAAGTTTTATAAATATATACATAAATACTTACATATATAACTGTATATGCATATGTATGTGTATACACACGCACACAGGGTGGGGCAAAAGTAGCTTTAGAGTTGTTCTTATAGAAAATTCTATATAATAAAAGGCTAATATGCAAAATGACCAAACAGCAGAACAACAGGTTGCTATGACATGCACTGACCACCAGGGGGCAGACGTTCAATGAAGGAGCTGCCCCCTGGTGGTCAGTGCGCTCCCACAGGGGGAGTGCTGCGCAGCCAGAAGTTGCACTCACAGGGAGTGGGCCTAAGCCATCAGTCAGACATCCCCTGAGGATCCTGGACTGCAAGAGGGTGCAGTACAGGCTGAGGGACCCCCCCCCCCTTGAGTGCACAAATTTCGTGCACCAGGCCTCTAGTAATACAATAATTAATAAATAATAATACAAGAATAAACTGTGTTTCATATACTTATAACTGTAAACCTACTTTGCCACATCCTATATATACAGGTATAGCTCATTTTATTGTGCTTTGTTTTTTTGTGCTCCACAGATGTTGCATATTTTACAAATTGAAGGAAAGGCCCCCATACACACCCATGATGATGTCATGACCTAATCACCTATCACAGTCCTCACCTCCTAACACCATCATATTGGGAATTACGTTTTAGCATATGAACTTTGGAGAGGCATAACCATCCAATTATAGCATTGTGAGTTTTAAATTCTAGATGTTAGTTGTTCTTTGTAATTGCCATAAATATTCTTGGAGTTTGTTCTGGGAGGCAATAAAATTACTTTGAAACAACTTGATATATTTGTCTTCTGCCTTTCTGCTTACTTAGGCAAGAGCAGAGTAGCAATTATTTTGGGGTTAATTTTCTCCAGGACTGAAGCAATTCTATTCTTAGTACAGTAACCAATGCCCCATGCATTATGGGACTTTCAAAATCTCTCTGTAGGGAACAGTCGCTCTTGTAGGCCGCGTGAGATATTTAGCCACTGTTCCTTCTCATCCTTTATGGTGTTTCTCTTCCGGCCTCAAGTAATGTCCCCAGGTACATGCACTGATCAGAACCCTGCTTCAGATTCTGGGGATGATCCAAAAATGAGTTATCTCTTTGCAGCTCTCTCCTATCTTGCTCTCTGTTCTGTGAACTCTTGCTGTCATGGCTTCCCTGGAATCATAGTAAAGTCTCTTCAACTTAAGAAGTCCGCTGCACTTCATTTAGGTCTGTCCTCCCTGGACCTTGACTTGGAAACTTTCTCTAAACAATGCCTGGTTGAATCAGAGGGTGTAAGTCACTGGTTTCCTGTCTCATGAAATGCTGGCCTTCTTTGACTGATAGTCAATGTCTTGAGTGCTGTTGTTTCTATGTTGTCCACCTATTTCTCTGCTGTTTCAGTTGACAGAATAAATCCCATTCTATTTTACTAAAAATTGATGAGAATAAAATTTCCTCCTTAATTCTTGAATGCATGATGACACTGTAGATAAAGACATGCAGAGCCTCTAGAAGAAGTTACATTCCTACAAATATACATCTCCCTTTGGCAAGAAAAAAAGAGTAGCTGCATATCACTTTGACAAGGTAGAGGTCAGGGCCGATAGTCTTTATTTTCACCCACTGTCCTCTGCCAGAGTATGTCTGAAGTTTTAAAGAAAAGCTGAACCTGTTTACCAAGCCCTTGGATCTTGGCAGGACATGAACTGCAAACTCTATTGTCATACATGTAGAAGCTGCTAAAGTGTTTGTACAGTTTTTCATCCTCCAAACTACAGTTTTCTGCTAAGTTCTTTGGAGGGTAACCTAAATCTGTGCAGTTAGGGAATCGGCTATTTGAAAGAAATTGTATGCAAAATTTGGGATTCCTTTCTCTGTGGCTTCTCCTGACATTTTTTCTCCTTAACTTTTAGCTCCCCTGGCACACTCCAGCACTGCTCTCTGATTGCCTTGGCTGAGTGAGATTGCTGCTTATTGCACCTGTACCCAGAGGATCCGAGGGGTGCCTTTGGGGAAAAGTTTGTTATGTATTTAACTTTCCTAGTATTTTTCCTTCTTTTTTAAGAATCATTCCTTTCTAATTTATCCCCTCCCAATGTTAGTTGTTCTTCCGTGCCTTCAAGTACTTGTCTTTTCTATTTTGTCCAGCTTAAAAATTGTTATTGGCAGGAGATTTATCTGTACCCTGCCATGACAACAACCAGTCCTCTTTCTGTTATTTGGAAAGCTCTTAAAAATACCAATGCTTGGGCTTCTCTCCAGGCTAATTAAATCAGAATATCTGCAAGTGGGGTCCAGGCATCCGTCTTTTTAATTCTTTCCACGTGAGTCAAATACACATAGAGAGCTGAGAACCACTGGGTCTAGGTTGACTAGTACCAACATTTGGTCTAGAATTCTGTATTTCAAATAAAAATCCCTGACCTTAGAAACAAATTTGAGATTTGTTGCAAGATCTCTTGCAAGAGATTTAGTGGGTGTATGAAGAGCCTAGTCCTGAGAAACAGGAGGAATTTTTTGCAGTAGCATCTCTCCTTTTTCTTTAGCTCCAATGTATTAATGACAATTATAGACGCTCACTCTCTTTATTAAGTGAGCTTGACTAATGGCAATCACCAGGGCTATAACCAAGAGGGGAAACTGGCCTAACTTTTCCATAAGATCTCTTCAATTCATCTTCAGATCTTCTAACTGCTCACTTCCACTTTTAACACATGCTACCTCTTACGTTAGGGCTATCCCAGAGTTCTGATTGAAAAGTATACTCTGGTGCAGCCATTATGGAAAATAGTATGGAGTTTCCTCAAAAAGTTAAATATGGAACTTCCATTTGACCTAGTGATCCCACTTCTAGGAATAATCCTAAGAAACCTGAAACACCAATGAGAAAAATGTATACACCCCTATTTTCATAACTGCTCAATTTACAGTAGCTAATTTCTGAAAACAGCCCAAGTGTCCATCAGTAGATGAGTGGATAAAAAAGCTATGCTACATTTGCACCACGGATACTATTAGCAATAAAAAATAAGGACTTCTTACCCTTTGAAACAGCATGAAGGGACCTGGAGAGTATTATGCTAAGAGAAATAAGTCAGTCAGAGAAAGACAAGTATTACATGATCTCACTCATATGTGGAATCTAATGAACAAAATAAACTGTTGAACAAAATAGATCCAGAGGCATCGAAGCATGGAAAAGACTGTTGAATCTCAGAGGGAAGGCCAGGATGGGTGGATAGGAAGAGATCAACCAAAGAACTTGTATGCATATATACGTAACCCATGGACACAGACAATGAGGTGGTAGAGGCCTGGGGCAGGGGGTGGGGGAGGGCTATAAGGGGCAATGGGAGAATAAAGGGGACATATGTAATATTTTCAATAATAAAGATTTTAAAAATCAACAAAAATATACTCTTTTGGAATATTTTAAAGCATGGGATTTTAGGTTTCCTGGATAAGGAGGTTGGAATTCTAAGTAATCCCTTAGTTTTATTTCTAAAAATTTTTTTTGTGTTTGTGTGTACACATTTAGTTTTATTGTAACAAAGCAACTTGTACACTTTTAACATTTAAAACTGAGCATTATCTTTCCTTTCCAGTGAAACAAAAAGAAAATTTAGAAATAAACAGAACAAAATTCCAATAGAGAAATGTCAATTCCGAATAAGATCCTACAGGTTCTGCTGATTCTCCCATCGAGTGGCAGGGCTCAAGTCATCATTAGGAGAGAATTTTATTTTAAAAGTGTCATCTTAGACTGAAGGATGTCCGTTAAACATCACAATTAAACATGCCAAAGGAGAAGTCATGTTGTTAAAATGTCCACTTAACCCACCCAAATACCTCAAACCCACCCTTTGCTGACCTTCTATAACTCCCTCTTTTTAAAGTATTCTTTTTCTTTTTTTAAACAAGAAAAAGTAGACAGATGCATGTTGGTAAATGCTAACTGTCCATATTCACATAGAGACCCAGAATAATCTCTGAGCCCAATATACAGAGAAAGGAGGAAAAAAAGCTAGAAATCTATGCACTACTACACAGGGGCCTAGCCACCTCCAGCTCCCAGCAAGCTAAGGGAGCAACAGGGCAACTGAGCACAAGAGGGGGAAAAGAGAAAAGGAAAAAAAAAAAAAAGACTGCAACTTGCTCCCAGGGACTGGAGAAAATTAAAAAAGGTTGGAGTCCATCAGTGTTCATTAGTCATCTTCTCCTTCATCTTCCTCTCCTTCTTCCCCCTCATCATCACCTTCATCTTCTTCACTTTCATCCTCATCCCCTTCTTCATTAATATCTTCCAATCCTTCCTCTCCTTCATCATCATCATCATCTTCTTCTTCTCCTTCCCCTTCTTCATCATCCATGTCAGGAACCAAGTAGTACTGTAATGGATTTGGCCAAATATCATCTTTGATGACTTCTCCCAACCCATCTGCACCTTCATCAGAATGGTCAGTGAACCAGGTAAAGAAGCTTTCTGGTTCCTTATGCTGTCTCTTCCTGCTGGCTGTATTTTGTGTTTGACTTGAACGTTTCATCAAATCCTTTCCAGATTTCCATTTGATTTCAGTGGACTTTAAAGATGGATCACCACTCTCATTCAGATGAAACTCTTTGGAGAGAACTTTATTTTCAAAGTAAGGATTTTCATCAAAATAAAAATCTATTCTGTAACCTGATTTAATATCTTCAAATTCTGTCACTTCAACTCTTTTCAAATAATGCAGCGCCTCTTCATCCTCTAACCCAAGCAGAGCAGACACTTGTGGATGGTTGACAAATGTCGTTACCCAAAAATTTGGGATTTTAGCGATTAATTCTGACCTCTTCTGAAAAAATGGTTGGCGGAGTTTGTTATATTTCTGTTCTACTCTCAAAATCTCCTCACTGGCTTGTTAATTAAGTCTGTCTATTTCATTTTGTACTTCATCAATATGTTCAATCGCTTCTTGCTGTTCTTTTTCTCCCTTTGGCATGTCCTGAGGGGTTGGCTACCTCTCCGGCTTGGGGGCTGGAGGCACTTTGGGTTTCTTTGCTTGCGGTGGGAGTGAGGACTGGCATTTGGGGGCCATGCCGCAAGAGAAGTCCGAGGATCCGATCGCAGGGAGGTGGCTGGGCTGGAAGGCGCGCTGAGACTCCTGAAATTTTCTTTAATATTCAAGTTCTGTGTGGAATTTTTAGTAGAATTATATTACACTTAAGAATTTATTACTAATTTTATATTTATTATGTTTTTTAAAATTAGTTTTTAGAGATAGAGGAATGGAGAGAGAAAAAAACGAAAATGTCGATGTAAGAGCAGAACTGCCTCCTGCATGCCCCCTCCCACACACACACACACACACACACACACACGCTAGGGATCTAGCCCCCAATAGGGACATGTGCCCTGACTAGGAATTGAACAGGCAACATTTTGGGGCATGGGGCAAGGGCCCAACCAACTGAGCCAACCAGCCAGGGCTAATTTTATATTTATTGTGTAAGTGTAATAAGTCTGGGGCTATATATAAAAGTGTCAGTAATAATGACCTGGTACGTTTAGGTTACGAAACAAAATATTTTGGCTCAGACTAGATGTAGATTTTTATTTCTATTCTGTTTATAGTATTTCTTCTGCCTCTCCTCAATTCTTAGGAATGAATCTATAATAATAAAAGTGTATTATGCTAATTAGACCGGATGTCCTTCCAGACGAAGCCAGGGCTGCGAGGGAAGCCCAGGTCCTCGTGCCAGAGGGAAGCTGGTGCCGGCAGCACCCTTCTCTTCCTTCCTGGGCAAGGTGAATTATGTAGAGCTGGGAAGTTCCCTTCAGGCACTGAGTACTGCCAGCTTGGGAGATGGCATGATGAAGCCAAAATGAAGGTGTCTCCCTTCTCTTGCATTTTTTTGCTTGTTCTGTTGTTGTTGTTTATTTTCTACTAGAGGCCTGATGCCCGCAGCAGATGTCTGCAGGTTCTCTGTGGATATGTAAAGTAGATCCACACACTTGCTGTGTGTGCCTGCTTGAGGCTGAGTAATCCCAAGTCCTCATTCCCTGTGGTGTGGAAAACTCACCATATATATATATATATATACATATATATATATATGTATTTTATTTCAAGTACTCAATGTTCTTTTTAAAGCAAACTATCATGTCAAATCCTTCCATAAATTTTGATGCTTAAGTCATAAATGTTTAGGAATTCATTATGCTATTTTTGTCAACTTCCTTTTCCCAAAGTAGCTTACTGCGAAGAGCCATCGCTCTTCTTCCTTCAAAATTTCCATTAGATTCTCTATTTATGTGAAATATAAGAAGCACAGTTAAAACTTATAGTTTTCTTTAGAGAGAAAGGCAAAATGCTAATGTTATGACAGAAATCAGACTGGCGGAAAGCCACAAACCAAACGCACACAGAGGTTCAGAAAAGGACTGTCTAATTGCACTTGTGCCTGCTCAGCGGAGTCCTCTCCAGAGGCTGAGCCCTGAACAAAGCAGGGTTTGGCATTTTATGTTCTCCCAGGCTCTCTGTCTCCCATATATGGCAGATACATACATTCTGGACATTCTCTCTATGTTATATGTTAAGCTTCCGGGTATCTGTTGCAGTTTGGGGAGGAGGGCCGTAACCTGAGACAGCAGAAGCTTGACCAGCAGTGGAGCCTGCGGGAGCAGAAGCAGAAGCAAGCGAGATTACAGAAGCTGAGGCGCGGTTACGGTGATGCAAGCAGGGAGTAAGCTTTCCATCTCACTAACTTTCACTATTAAAGTAATTACTTGAGTACTCATTGATTATTAGTTCCTGAATTAAAGATCTTTATTGACATTAAAGTATCATGATCTTTTGGAAACATTATTTTGTCTGATAGGAGAAAATAGTAAGCCAAAATGCGATTATTCACACTGACACCTTTTGGTAAATCATAACCCCATGCTGACAAGCTGTTCCTAACAGATTCTCTTCCTTTTGCAGCCATATACATGACGAAATAAGAAATTTTATCCCTTTCTCCTTTAAAATGTAACCTCTCTCAGCTAGGATGGTGACTGCTGAGTCATACAATTCAGCCCAGCTTTTATTGTAATGTCTAGAAATTCATCAAACAACAAGAATTTGGCAAAGAACCAGAAAAACTCCAGGAAGAAAACTAGATAATTGAAAGAGACACACCTGTGAGGAAAGTATAAAATAACTTCAAAATTATGTAGAATAAAGTTTGATGACATTTTGGCAACTCTTGGAAGTGTTTACGTGTGACTGCAAGGTCATCTGTATCATGCCGTCTATCTCCATTTAAAACTACAGAGGACCTGGGGAGTATCATGCTAAGTGAAGTAAGTCAGGCAGAGAAAGATAAGTGTCACAGGATCACACTCATATGTGGAATCTAAGTAACAAAATAAACTGAGGAACGGAGTGGATCCAGAGACATGGAAGCTTGGAACAGAGTGCGAAATCTCTGAGGGAAGGCGGGGGAGGGTAGGAGGTAATCAACCAAAGACCTTGTATGCATATACGCATAACCCATGGACACAGACCATACGGTGCTGAAGGCCTGGGAAGTGGGGGTAGGAGGGTAGGGGGTAAGATGGAGGGGGTCAATGAGGGAAAAAAGGGGACATAGGTAATAATTTCAACAATAAGGAATTATAAAACAAAACTACACAGGAACTAGTTGGACAAACTGCCAGGGAGCTTGCTGGGGAGGCTGTTGGGTGTGGCTGAATATTGGATGAATGGTCAGGGGCTGGCTGGGTCAGAGGTGGTGGGATTTAAAATCAGCCCACTAGGACTTCTGTTAGACAAAGGATGGACTCTCTGCTCAATAGGCAATTAGCAAACGAATGACTCTCTGAGGTATCCCACATCTGAAGGGCTTACTAAAGGATTTGCAAAAAATCTCCACCTGAACTCCTTAGACAAGAGCATCCTAGGTGCCTCTAATAGTTGTTTTCTAAATATTCACCCAACTGCCACTTTAAAACTACCCTGCTGTATAATATAAGCTCATCATGACTTACAAAAGATAACACAATTTAAAAGAAATGTCACTGACATCTGCTGAGGCTCAAATCAGGGTAGCCGAGAGGAAGTGGGGAAGAAGTAAGAATAATAGGAGGAAAATAAGGAAATAAAGAATTAAAAATATATATTTATTAAGGAAAGAAAAAAGTGGTAAAAGAGGGAGGGTGAGAATCAAGTCCGAGGGTCAAGAATCTCTACATCTACTATTTTAGGCACCGGTGGAGTTCTAAACCAACAGTTGGCTGTGTTCAAAGGATGCATTATAAACCCCACAGGGACTTTTCTTTTCTAATCCAACACTCTTTGATGTTTTTGCAGGCAAAAATCTCCCTGAGACAAATTATAAGAAAAAAGTATGGTGTCTCTAGAACTTCTTTAACTGAGAAGCCTGACAAATTAAATTTCCACCATCACCAATAACAAATTGGATGAAATCAGCTTATTTTAATCAATGGTGCCAACAGACAGAATCCCGTTTTAGTGACTCTCCTGGCCTCTGCATTAGAACACATTGTCATTCCAGTAAAAAATAGCAGAGCATTTAGGAATATGTGCTCTCACGCTAATGAAGATAAGGATGATCATTAAAAAGATGAAACATTTCTAGCTCAGAGTAATGCGTCTAAACTAAAATGCATGGGCATGAGATCAAACCATGGAAGTGTTGTGCCTGCCTCAAAAGTGAAAAATGATGGATGATGACAAGAGAAATCAGAAGAAAAATAAAGAGTTTATACCAACCTGGAAAGTACCACAGTGCACTCAAAGCAGCTAAGTCGTGTTCCCTGATCAATACAATAAAATGCCGTCAATAAACTGAGCAGCAGCCCTCACAAGGTACATAGCTTATAAGCTGCACCCATAAGTCATTTTAGGCTCCACAAAGGGTACTTCTCTCAAGAAGCTGAAAGTGTATGTATATTTATCGCAGACAGAAGCCTATTCTCAAACAAAAGCTTGAAGAAATCTTCTCTTCTTTTGACCAAATATAATTTTGGTTCTTATTTTAAATCTAGAGGGAATTTTAATAAGCACCTAACAGCCTTTGGAAACCAAAGAAGCACCCTTGACAGAGATCTGAGGCAGCCAACAGGATACATTAAATGTAGAATGATTTTTTAAAAAGATAAGACATCTTACATAGTTCCCAAATCAGGTGGTCATATATGTAGTATTTTTCACAGCAGCAAGAGAGGGATTTTAGCCCAGGTGGTGGCTCAGTGGCTGAGCATCAGTCCATGAACCAAGAGGTCCCAGGTTCGATTCCTGGTCAGGGCACATGCCCAGGTTGTGGACTCAATCCCTAGTAAGGGGGTGTAGGAGACAGCTGATTGATGTCTCTCTCATAGATGTTATTGTTTCTTTCCCTCTCTCTTTCTCTCTTTCTAAAATCAACAAAACACATTTTTTAAAAATAAAAAAGAAAGGTATTTTATTGGATTAAGAAATGGGGGCCAGTTGTGAAAATGCAGTTTGATATTGAAACTTATAGACTCTGGTGCAAAAGAGTCCCCTAGAAGAGGACTGGGTGTTGAATCCTCGGTGAAGTAAGTCCCCTTTGTTGTGAAAGAAGACTGGAGTGAGTGTAGGGAGGCTGGGAGTCTAGTTCCTGTTCTTCAACTACTTATAACTGTGGTCTAAATCAGGTCATACCACCATTCTAAGCTTCAGTCTACATTTGGAAAATGAGAGGGCTGAATTGGATCTCCTCCAGCTAAGATTTAAAATCATATTTCAATCCATGCCTTTACTAGAATATGCACAGTTTTCCATGGTGTATCTTGTGTTGCTGGAATCTTAGGAGAGGGGCAGGGAAGGCATCATGACAACAGTGATGCTAATAGAAGACCTGAGAATTTTAAATGCAAGATCATCCTGTTACTTCATAAATTTCCATTCTCACTCATCTGAGTATCCTATATAATAAAACCCTACTATGCAAATCAACAAAAGAGTGGAACGACTGGTAGCTATGATGCACACTGACCACCAGGAGGCATATGCTCAACGCAGGAGCTGCCCCCTGGTGGTCAGTGCGCTCCCAAAGGGGGTGCACTGCTCAGCCTGAGGCTGGGCTCACAGCTGGAGAACGCAGCAGCCAGTTAGTATATTATATAAACTCTCTCCTAATTTTTCCTCCTTTGCCACTATCATTACAATTTAAAGGCTTTAACTTCATTCCATGCTTATTTTAATATGATTGCACCCACGTTGTAAGAGTGGATGAGCACATATCCACTAAGGCAATACCTATTCCTTCTCTAAGACATGGAAGAAATTCACTGGATTTTCTTAGAGGAAAATCTGAGGGGATTTCCTCAACCTACTTGCAGGATTTGAAAAACAACTTGGAACCCACTAAAAGGCTTTTACACATTTTGGAGTTAGGTATGCAATCAATCTGATGCACAGGCTATATTGATCATGTGACCTTTGACTCTAAGTCTTATAATTTAGAAAATCTAGATAAACCATCAACTTCACAGAATTACTAAATATAAATTAAGCAATTTTGTAACATATGTTTACTCAGTACTTGTCAGTGTCCTAAACCCACCACAATACCTACATTTTATGTTAAGAAAAACATTAAAAACCTAAATTCATAGTAGAGAAGTCATAGCCAATTTTTAGGTCTGCCAAACAATTTCACTGTCTCCTGAGGAAAACTCCTGAGAGTCAGAAAGGAGGCAGCCTGTGGAGTCAGCGAAATCCATCTCTCCTGGGAATCAGAGGTGGTCAGGGGAGTGGTCCTTCAAAGGATGGGACAGTCTGTTATAATGTACTTCCATTGCATTTAGAGAGACTATCTACAAACCTAGATTAAGCCAAACTGTATGAGAGGTATTACCGATTGCCAATTAAAAGAAAAAAAAAGAAAAGAACTTTTGATGCAATCAGTTCGAACTATCACAGAATGCCGATTCTTCCACTTGATTTCATATCAATTCAATGCCTGGCATTACTTCAAACACTTTGCCCAGGTAGATAAAAGGTATTTGTCTTTTGAATTTAAAAAAAAAATGGAATTCTCCACTCTAAAATATATGAAAATCACATCGAAAGTCGATGTGCCAACAGCTTGCTCTATTAATCAAAACTGTTATGTCAGGATTCAGTCATTCCATTTTGAAGTCAGAGGAGGCAGTTATAACTCATGTTCCAACAGGTTAAAGTTAATTCAAGCATCCAAAACTATCTTAAATTCCATCATGCAATATTCATTCTGATGACTTGTGAAAAAAAAAGTGATCCTAAAAATGTACTATTATTATAGTTGAAAACGCATTACATTGAATGTGCACACATGCCTCAGAAAAGCAATAGTTTGGTGGCCAAGGTAACAGAGGTAAATGAAATAGGGGAGAAAATAATCATGGGACAAGTCGCTTAAAAGGATGCCACGCACTTCTCTGTGAGTTAATCTGAGTGGAGTTAGTTTTGGAGGCTGAATGGTATAAGACAAAAACATTCCATTGTATCAAGTAAGCAGAAGAGGAGAACAGACTTCTGTAAGTGGAAAAACTAGTTATTGGAAAGAAAAAATGTGACGCTGTAGCTAAGTATAGAGCAAACCTTGACACTGTTGTTAGTGGAGTCAGAGAGAACAGCACTTGTCAGTGCTTCTTGCATAAAAACTAAACAGAGGAACAGACCTAATATCTGAAGCCAAGCATTTTATTCAGCTAAAGTGCCTAGCATTCCCGTGTGAGTACATGCATTCTTGTTTCCAATGCCATCATCATATTTAATGTATTTTAAGAATGGGTTATGTGAACTATGTAATAATAATGAATATTTTCATCGAAATAACTATATTGAGTGTTTATGTTTCCAAATGCCTGCAATGTATGCCTGGAGACCCTTGCTTGGCAATGCTTAGCTAGTAAATAAAATATATATGCCACCTAGTGCCAAAGCCCTTTAACAGCACAAAGCAAAGCAGAGGTTTAGAGATACACATTTCACAGCATGTGCCCAATGCACTGCATAGTCTACCAGAAGAATTTTTGTTGTGATAAGGTCATAAATTCTATTTATTTTGACTGTTTCCAATGGCTACCTCAAATACAATATATAGTGAAACAGTTTGTGAATGTATTAACGCAACATCTATGAATTCGTTAGGTTATGACTGTATACCATGAGAAGCTCAAATTTACAAATAGTAACTGGGATTATAAATTCTAATTCTTTTGTATCCTCTAGGACAGTGATGGCAAACCTTTTGAGTTCAGCGTGGCAGCATTTTGAAAAACCCTAAATTAACTCTGGTGCTGTGTCACATATAGAAATTTTTTGATATTTGCAACCATAGTAAAACAAAGATTTATATTTTTGATATTTTATATATTTAAATGCCATTTAACAAAGAAAAGTCAACCAAAAAAATGAGTCTGCGTGTCACCTCTGACACACGTGCCATAGGTTCGCCATCACTGCACTAGGAGAACAGCGACTTATTTTGTCCCCAGAGCCAGGCCGGGACTATGGCTCTGCAATTACCTGTTTGTGAATGACTCAGAAAAAGA
>NW_006283436.1:397484-398838 GCF_000327345.1 Myotis davidii
CACTTTGAAAAACCCTAACTTAACTCTGGTGCCGTGTCACATATAGAAATTTTTTTATATTTGCAACCATAGTAAAACAAAGATTTATATTTTTGATATTTATTTTATGTATTTAAATGCCATTTAACAAAGAAAAGTCAACCAAAAAAATGAGTTCGTGTGTCACCTCTGACACGCGTGTCATAGGTTCGCCATCACTGCTCTAGGATGACTTTGGTTACAAGAACTAGAAGAGCATGATACAAATTATTTCAAATAATCATGAAATGTGTTGTCTTTTCAGAGTGAGAAAATAGTTGCCAGAAACCTTCTTTCATCTCAGTGCCACAACTGGTTGCAGAGTATCCTAAAATAGTGGTTCTCAAAGTACACTCCTTATCACACGCAAGACCTACTAAATCAGGTGTGCGGGGTGAGGCTCAACGCTGTTTTAACAAGCCCTCCAGGTAATTCTGATACACACTCATACGTGCAAACCAGTTCTCTGAGCCCATCCTGGGGAAGGAAAGGTTACTACAATTGGTTAAAACTGTCTGACTGTGCATCCTGGGGTTTAGGAGAAGGGTCTCTCCTGAGGGCAGATAACTGAATAAAACCGATACTTTGATAGCAGAGAAGGTATCAGAGAATGGGAGTGTGGAGGGCTGAGTGGATAAACGTTGAGAAGGCAACCTTTGCACATTCTTTCTCTTTAAACAGCATAGTGAAGGAGAAAGACCAGGAGCTTTTAAATCCAAACACATTCAGTTTGGAGACCTCATTCCAACCCTTAGTGAAACAAATGGCAAGTTATTGCATGATAGGCACCTCTGCTTTGTCATCTCTGAAATTAGGATAATGCTCTTATCAAAGAGGTTTTTTTGACTGCGATCTAGTAAGCACTGAGTAAATTGTAATTTCTCCTCACAATTTCATCAAAGCTCCCACTAGGCAAGATTAGCACTTTGGGGCTTTATTTTTGTTTCATTTCTAACTGGCCAGTTAGATGGATCAGAACATCTCAAAGTGTTACTTTATTATTTATCTACTAGAGGCCCAGTGCATGACATTTGTACACTGGGGGGGCGGGGAGGGGGGGAGTGTTCCCCTCAGCCCAGCCTGCGCCCTCTTGCAGTTTGGGATCCCTTGAGGGATGTCTGCCTGCTGGTGGGGAATGGGCCTAAGCTGGCAGATGGACGTCCCTGTAGGGGTCCTTAGCGCTTAGTGCTGCCTCAGAGGTGGGAGAGGCTCTCACCACTGCCACTGCACTTGCCAGCCGTGAGCCCAGCTTGTAGCTAGTGGCGCTCACTGCATTGAGCATCTGCTCCCTGGTGGTCAGTTCGCCTCATAGCACCCGGTTGTTCCACCATTGGGT
>NW_006283436.1:398881-426146 GCF_000327345.1 Myotis davidii
AATTTCAAATAAGCAAAGAATAGTTTTAAGTATAAGTGTATTCCAAATATTGTTTATTTAAAATTCAAATTTAACTGGTGTCCTATATTTTGTCTTGCAAATCTACTAGTATCCCACTTTCTACTGCATGATCTCACTACTGAGATAATCTATGGGAAGCATCTGAGAGATTGGTCAGTAAACTTAATCCTCCCACAGTCAGAAGCATTAACAGTGTGAACACATTGCGGACTCAGTTTACTCAAGTGCAAAATTAGGCTACTAAACTAAAAGCTATCTAAGGTGCCCTTTTTCTAAAACTGATGTATAGGAAGCTTCACAGCATTTTGGGGATCATATGAACAATTAGATGGTGCATTATTTTCAAAACTCTATAGTACTATGCAAATAAAAATGTAATGGTGATTATAGAACAGCTTATCATTTTAAATTATGATAAGCCTTATAAATAAAACTACTCAAATCCTTTTTTATATACTTATATTTTATTAAAATACCCCCCAAATATCACTATGAGAGGTCAATGTAAGCAATATATTTGAATTTCTTCTATTTCTATTGCCTATAGATATTCATAAGGTAGGCCTTGAGAATTCTTTTTACCTTAGAATCCCTCTTAGTTTAATAGAATAAGCTACATTTATTTGTTACCAACAAACCTAGTAGTAATCCATAATAAAAAGTATGTGCTGAGAAAATCTACTTGTTGTAAAATTGTTTTCAAGGAATAAGTAACACATGATATATAAATAAATAACGGAATAATCTATATATAGTTACTTTTATTGAGGTATATTCACTAATCATAAAATTATGTTAACACTATATAGTTTAGCTATTTCTTTCTAAACTTACTTTGATAATATAAGTAAAATATAAATGGCATGTTTTCACCTCTTTATAGTACATTAGTAATATAAGTATATAAATAAAGAAATAAAAATAATAGTGCTTACATTAATAAAGCAAAATACCTGTTTATACCACAATGACAATTAAGGATAACCAGCTTAATAATCTTAGGGCATTAAATTAAGCAAATTTAAAAGACATGTTCACATTTCTTATCTACTGTGATCATAAAAACTTTAAAAAATTGATTCTAAATCTTTACATTCAAAGAATAGCCTCATTTTATTAATATTTTAAATGCCAATTTTCCTCAATGTTTCAAATTAGTTGTTTCTAAAGATAATTCACTCCTGCCAACTCCTGACAAAATAATGTAGGTCATATTATGTTTTTTTATAATAAAACTCAATTAAAGAAATTTATGGTTGAATATAACTAAACAAAACAGAAAAGCAAACAAATAAGAAATTGATTTTAACATATAATATTTATGCTGAAGGAAACAGACATCATTAAAGAGGTAGGATAAATTAAGGCATCATTAGATTTTAAAATAGATTTTATTTATTTTAGATTTGATAGATTTATTTTACCAAAAATATGAAATTGTTATTTTTAAGGTCAAATGTCATCAAATATCAGTAAATTTCATATAATCCAACCTAATGGAATGATTTTCAAATGCCTTTGGAGTTGAAACTAGCTCTTTAAACTTAATTTTACTCCAGATTTATGATTTGTAATTTCAGACATAAAGATGCTTATTGCAGCAAAATGTAATTAAATGATTAGAAACAGTTTTAATGTATCTTAGTAGGGATATAGTTCAGAAAACTATTGTTCATATAAATTTTGGAATATTACTCAGTATGTAAAATAACATTTACATAACTTTTTATTATACTTTACAATAGAAAGTGTGAGATAAGAAGAAGCAAAACTACATATATATAGTACAATCTCAACTATGATATAAATGCATACATCAAAGTATCATCAGTGGGCGATTTATGAGATTTTCCTGTATGTGCCAGATTTTCTACTATAAATATCTAATCTTTTTTTAATGATTGGATTTTTTAAAAAGCTTATGATTCTTCTTTCCAACAGAACATGGACAGAAGTGACCATGTGTTAGTTCCACATGCAGCCTTTGCAAATTTCTTCTATCTTGCTCTTTCGCCCTCCACCATGCTCTAAATTAGAAGCTGTCCCTTCAGTTCATTCTTGTACTGAGAAGACTTGCAAAGTAACCTACACTTGACTCACAGATAATAAATATTTATGTTTGTTAGCTACCAATATCTAGGGCTTAATGCTACTATGGAACACTCTTGAAGCAAGAGGTCAGGAATCAGCACATGTCGAATCTGGGGGGGATGTGGGTATACAGTTGGTCTTTGAGAAATAGGCACTTCCATCCTCTCTGATACCCAGGGCTTCAGATATAGCCTTTATTTTCAGGTTTACTCAACTCTGCATCTTCCTTGGGTTCCTCCCCGGTCTCTCTGGCCCTTCAGCTTTGTCAGTTTTCACTTCCTACTCATGACTATCTAGCTTCCTGCCCAGCCATTTCTCCAAGCTACACACGCGTTGTAGGGTCAGGCTCCATGCTCTTCGGTGCCAGTCTAGCAGCCTTCTTCGGCTACACTCGGAAAGTGAGGCAGAAGCCCCTGTTTATCTCAATGGATGAGTCTATCAAAACCTCCTGGGATTTGACCTCTAGAACTGAGGAAACGTGGAGCCTTTATTCTTAAAACTCTTCATTCCAGTTGCTGATTGGAAATTTGATTGAGGTACAAAACTGGTTTTTATACTACCTAGTACTCTTTCATAGTCTAGAGGTCAAGATATAAATCCTTAGAGTCCCAAGATACTGAATTATTACAATCAAACAGCATCACCCACACAAACAAAGCTTATTCTGGATTCATAACTATTGTGTAATTTTGTAATTTACATTCAATAACTTGGCTTTCTCCTTAAGTTGTATCTTCTCTCTGCAGAGGCAATGGACCCCCAACCAAAATTTGGTTCTGATGTAGAGACTGATGATGTCACATGTACACACACACAGAAACACAAACACCAAGAGGATATGAAAAGCTTTGTGCTAGCATAATGAGGACTCTGGGAAGAGCAGGACAAAGGTCTGGAAAAGGTCCAAAGTGGTTTGAGGGAGTAAGGACAGTAGACATTAGGCTTTCTTGTGGGCTTGCTCAGATGTGGGCAGGTGGCTTCTCTAGCAAAGGGAATAGGGAGGGGCAAGAATTAAAAGCTGTTAAAAAATAATAATAAAAAGCAAACAAATACCAAACACTAAAAATGGGCATCAGCCTTCTCATTACACTGAGGCATCCTGTATAGAAAGATTTGGAAGTCAAGGGGGAGTCATGACAATGGGAACAGAGGAACACCATCACCTTAATATCTCCAATTATTTTACTTGATAAAACTAACATTTCTTGAGATTGTAATATACTCCAAATGCTGCAACATACATGATGAATAAACTTATAGAGATATTGGTGTTTTGTTCTAAATTAACTTGTATATTTTTCTGTTCTCCTTTCCAAACTAAGTAGTAACAAAAGGTTTCTCATTTCTTTGCCCAAATGGAGAAATCTGGGTGGAAAGTTCCAAAGAAGAGTCTTGTGAAAACAAAATTTTCTTCCTGAACGTTGCTTTTCAAGGTCTGAATTATGGGGATCACCTTAAGTTATTTCCGAAGGAAAGAAAAAGGAGGTTGGGGCGCTGAAGAGGTATTCAGCATCCAAGGAAGAGAGGCACATCTTTCTGGGCTCAGGAGAAGGACAAGAATATTGACTTTGACACCCAACTCCTAGAGATGCCCCAAGAAGGCAGGACTAAAGGGAAAGTTGCTTTAACCTTGCCTATTGTAAGCTGGCCTGTGCTGTCAGGCCTTGTCAAAGATTCTCTTGAATGCACTTGCTTAAAACATATTCATTCAACTTCCGGGCCTCAGTAAGTCTAGATAATGAAAATACTAGTGGAAATCAGGAGCCCTTATCTTGGTGTTATGTTCTGCCAACAATCCTGGGAAATGTTTCAGAGTAAAAAGAGAACCAATCACCCTAGGGACTGAATTATCTGCACACCTGATATGATGGGAGCAGAGTCATATTTCATTTGATTTTAGTTAAAAAAAAAAGACATGCAATATTTCTCCTGTACCTAAATTTGGATAGAATAATTCATCTCCTCTACGACATATTATCCTGTTTGACTGAGCTAGACAACAAAGGGCTAGCCTATGTTCAAAAGGTAGGAAAAATGATGATTCAGATTTGGCTTAAAGTGCTTCCACCATGAAACTAGCACAAATTTGGTGTAAAAAATATATAAAAGATAAGGAAAAATGAGTAGATTCTGTCCTTAATGACTCCTTCTCTTAGGTCCATGGTCAGAATTCAGTAGAGGGCAGAGGGAGATGTTCAGCAACTCAGAAACTAGGTCACATTGCCTTTTACCCATAGGCTGGGGGAGGGGCCATAGATGCTCAGGTGTCTACATACCACCATCAAGGAAACGCTGGCGGTACCACAGCCAAATACTTGTAGGTCTTATTACTACATCATGACTTGCCATAAATGTAACCAACTTAACAACCCAAAAGTCACAACAACACCACTTAATAAATGAGAAAACAGAGGCTCAGAGATTGTACAACTTATACAAATTAACTCAACTAGTAAGCTACTACCAACATTAAAATTTAAATCTGACCTCGAAGAATTAGTCTTTTATGCTACATTATGTTAACATCCACTAATATTTTATTCCTGATGTTATTGGACAAAATTTAGATGAGTTAATAGAGTGGATTGAGGTGAAAGCATAATATCCTGTTAAGGGGAAGGAGACAGAGCTGAAGGAGGAAGAGCTGATCATAAGTGGCAAAAGCCAAAGAAAGTTCAGGAGAAGCAGGAGGACCACTGCTTTTCTTCTATCTCCACCTATGAGGGAGGCCCTGACAGAGAATGGGCAGGTGAAGTCTGGTAACTCAGAAAAGGAAAAATCAAGGAATGACTAAAAGTTAAGTTCTTAGGGACAATGATGGTCAAACAGGGGAAAGCAAACTCAGGGATACAAGCCAATCTGCCAGGAAAAGTAAAGGGGTACAAGACCAGATGGGTGATAGCAGTAATTGGAACGAATCAAGGGGATCAATACAATGGAATAAACCTCCCAAAGATAAATCAGATCAGTCACTCAACTGCCTAAAATATTTCAATTGCTGTCTATTATCCTACAAATAAAATCCAAATCTCTTATTCTGGTATAGAGGGCTTGCACTGAGTTGACGCAACTTATTTCTGTACAATCTGCCCTTACTTTGGCATCTACTTTTATGTTGTATGCCATGCCCTTAGTCTCTATTTTCTTGGTGTTTAATCTCTTAACAAACCCAACCTGTAATTATCTAAACTTCTCACCCTAATTTCTATCCTTCCTTCAACTATATTAAAAATGGCTCCATTAATCAAGAAAATTATATTAAGTCTCTAGACATTATGTTAAGGATTTTATGCATAATATATAATGCACTGCTTATATCAGCCTTTGAAGATAGGTATTTTTTGCATGTTACAGATAAGGAAAGTGGGTTTCAAAGAGGATAAGTATTCTATCCATCACTCTCCCACAGTAATTTATAGTGTAGCTTTACCCATGTACCCTCCTGACTCCCGAGCCCTAAAGTTCATAATAAATCCATTAAAGCTGCGTCTGAAACTGAAAGGTGAGCACAAAATAAACCTCATCTATTCTGAAGAAGAACATGTATCAAAGAGATCACAACCATCTTCAAGTTCCCAATGAATTATGTGTGTCCCAGCAGCAAAATCATAAAACAAAAGCATTCAATTTCATCTGGAGAGATTACTTAAAAAACTCATTTCTACTAGTGGTATGAGGGAAAGATTTTCTTTTGTCCATGCCCATAGTAAGGGCCTAATAAAGGTTACCCTTAGAAAGGACTTATTCACTCTTGGGTGTGAACATCTTTTATATTTCCTAACCTAAGCACTGAAATAATTATTTAAATATAGATATTAGAAAACCATTAAAATCAAATTATACAAGTTACGGTTTGCTGTTAAAAAGATACCAAGTATATATGGAAGTTTCCTGGTGTGCTTTTGTATACCCATCGACCATTGCTCTAAAGACTGTGCAAGTGCAACCTCTGACGAAGATCTCAGCAAGCACACATCCGAAGAGAACGTGAGGTGCAGGAGGAGAGCTGGGCTTCCAGTGGCGTAACAAGTATTACCAGTGCTCCCACGATTTCTCATAGTCGGATAACAGCACTTTCTCTTAAAATTTTAAAAGCATAATTTACCGTTAGGTTCCTGAATCACTTTTGATAGGTGGATGAATTTTGGATTATGTATTTCCCTTGAGTTTAGTTTCAAAGTAAATCCCACAGTCTTCCCATGAACTATGCCCCCAAACTGATCACAATCAGTGTTTCTAAAATCATATAATTTTCTATAATCATTTAATTAAGGTTCCTTGGCTTAAAAATTAGAAAAACGAGGCCCAGAGAGGTTATGTGAGAAGTTAAAGGTGTAGCTGGGGGTAGAGCCAAAGCTTTCTCATCTCCATCTACTATGTTAAGCCATTCTGCAGGGTCAACTGAAGCAGCTACACTGGGTGGGTGATGGGGGAGGAGGATGTTAGCCACACTTATTTCCTATACTGGGCACCATTCAATTAAATGAAACTATAAACAGCCCTCTAATTGCTTGGATCCTAATTAGACACAATAAATACTAAGTGCATACATTTTGCCACTCCCTGCTGGAAATACAAATGGTTATATATAAACATGTATAATTTAGGAAAAGACTCCATCAGTTTCTATATAACATATTTTTCTTGTTCTACCAAGGATGACAAATTGACACATAGTAAATAAGATCAGTGTTAGCGAGCTGTTAGCATTGCTGTTTATTTTTTCATGCTTTTTTTTTCTTAATCAGAGCATCAACTAGGCATTGAACTGTTACAGGAACAGAAATGGCAAGCAGCAATTAACAAGCTGAAACTGATTCACATGTAAACAAACTTTGGCTTGTATTTTTATAAAAAATAGGGATAAAATTAGTTTTTTAATATTTAATTCCTGTTGATTTGATCCCCCCATCCCCCTCGCCTCACTACTCAGGTCTTCTGCCTCCCACAGATTCACCATGCAAGTTTACCTTTCTCATAAGAGGTATGGCTTTCTTCTTTGAGAGAAGAATATTTAGTTCAGTGTTACTACAGATTAATCTGCTTTTCTTCAAAGATTACCTTTATCCACTTTTTTATTTTATTCACTCCTCAAATACAATTCCACAAAATACAATTTTATTTGAATTTATTCTCCACCAATTTGGGAAATCTCAGTGTAGTTTTCACTGCTATAAAACATTCTGTGACTAACTCATTTCCTCTTTAAAATGCATCAGAGGGTCATGGTGGCTCATACGAACCTCTGACAGTTTCCTGGAGAATTTTGAATGATGTCATTTCTATTCTGAAGCGGCAATCTAAATCACTATTCCCCCTCCCCCCCCCCCTCAAAAGGGATATTTTGCCATTTAACTCCCATCATTAAATCTGTTCAATGAAATACATTTAGGAAAGGATAGAAGTTTCCACCAAACCTAACCCATGATGAGCCGCACCCCCTGTAATTATGCCTCAGTCACATATTTCTACAAGAGAAAGCAGTAACTTGTGCAAGAAACAAACCACTGTAGAGCTCCATCTGTATAAAAATATACGTGTGTTTGTGACTTCTCATTGTTATCCATAACTCTCCCCACAGCTGTAGTGATTTGGCTTCTCATCTGTAATATTTTACAGACTAAATTGACAGTAGTGGTGGACAAATCTTTGTAGGATACAGAACAGCAAGAATAAATAATAAATACAATAAAATATAGAATATGGATAAACTATCTGTGTCAAGGATGTGAACATTTCAGGGAGAAGAGCTTTAGGGTTGGGGCTCAGACCATGCCTCAGATTTCCTAGGGAATGATGCTAAGGAACTATCATTTCTGTCCACATCTCATCTAGGAAGGAATTAAGGAAAAATTTTAGCTTTGTGGATGAGCTAAATGATGAGAGGTTAACTAATGTTGAGCAAAAGAGCATATCTTCTGCTTTAAAAAAAAGAAAACAATTATTTTGGTTATGCCCACCTATCAGTGAAATATTTTTGAGTACACACACATACTTCAAAGTAGTTATGCCCACCATTATAATCTTACTACAGGCCTGGTGCCCTGGGGGAGGGGAGGGTCCCTAAGCCCGGCCTGTACCCTTTTGCAGTCTGGAACCCCTCAGGGGATGTCCGCCTGCTGGCAGTTGGACATCCCTCTCGCAGTCCAGGATCCCCCTCACAGTCCAGGACCCCTTGCTCCTTACCACCTGCATGCTCACTGCTTCTTATTGCTCGGCTCGCGCTCCTTAGCACTGCCATGTAGGTGGGAGAGGCTACCGCAACCGCAGCTGTGCTAGCCAGCTGTGAGCCTGGCTTCTGGCTGAGCGGCACTCCCCCTGTGGGCTTCTGGCTGTGGAGCTCCCTGTGGGAGCAAACTGACCACCAGGGGGCAGCTCCTGCATTGAGCGTCTGCCCCCTTTTGGTCAGTGCGCATCATAGCGACCGGTCGTTCTGCTGTTTGGTCGATTTGCATATTAGTGTTTTATTCTATATAAACATAAAAAAACTGAAGTATATATTTTTGAAAGTTGAGATAAAGATGAAATAAATGTTTAAACATCTTACTAATAATATCTTTATATTAGAAAGACATAATCTACACTTAGAGAAAGGTTTATCATTAATGATATTAAATATAAATCCATATTCTAAATGGGCTTATTAATAATTTTAATTTTTTAAGAACATATCAATATAATTGAATAATTAATTTTTAGCCTCCTAATGTGATTAAATGCCAGTATCAGAAGCAAAAGGAACATCAGCGATGCCAGTTTCTTTGCTTGCACTATTATATTCCGTTCAATTTGTGGTTCCTCTGTTGGGATCTTTTTAAGCTCTCCCTTTAAACCCTAGTTGGAAATTATTTTTCCTTGAACTCCCTTAGCACTCTTGGTAGGTGCATCACTCTTTTGTCAATGATCAGTTCCTATCTGCTTATTCTTAGGTGTCTTTCACTCATTTTTCCCCATTACCTACCTTCCATAGTATGTTAGCTGTAGCAAGTGCTTAATAACAATTTATCAATTAACGAGTGATTGAGTGAGAAAACACATATTTCATACAGAAGCATGCTAAGAGACAGAAGAATCTTTTCATTTTCAGTTAAGATCATATCTACTATATTTCTCCTTTTATAAATACTTTAATAAAAATTAATTTTCAGCAATGATCACAAAAGAGTGTTTTTCTATGAATCTCCTTGCCATGCCAACAGGACGATTACTCATACTCCACGAGAAATCTGGCACATCACATTACTTTCACTTATTTTTATAGCATGTAAATTGTCTCACATCTGATAAGTCGGCAACAGAAGAACTCCCTGGAGATGGACTAAAATAATTCTGCAGGAGCAAGTGTCTTTAAATCTAAAAAATTTTTCAGAAAATGTCTGCTTTGAATGTTCTGTAGAGAGAATAATAAATGTACATTAGCTGGTCTCTTTCACCAGTGTTTCAATATATAAATGCATCTATAATACTTGTGTTTCACAAAAGCATCATTTTCTTATACATAAATTTATTGAAAATATTAGTTTTATGGTAGTGTCAACCATCTCACATAGCACCTACAACTTCACAAGCTAGAAAACTCTAACATAAATGAAATATAAAAAATGCTGGAATACATCTAAAATCACAGAGAGTGACATTCTTGAAAAATAGGAATCAAATCAATGAATTCACATTAACACCATGGCCAAAATAAGCACAAATATTTGTTCCAAAAACCAAGAAAGTCTCACGTGCATCATCTCATTTCCTCTGAAAGATCTTGTGCTATGAATGATTGGGCTTACAGGTTTATTACATGATATTCAATTAAAAGAAAGTTACCTGAAATTATTTTTAATGTAAGAGTTAATTTAGACATCACAAACTTAAAGTTCTCCAAAGCTGTTTTGATAGCTTAATTGACAACAACCTGGGACTTTCCTTGTCTTTGACTTGACCTGCATGGGAGGCAGTCAAATAGCCACAGGCATCTGAGAGGTTTTATTCAGGACCCTTTGCTTTTCTTTCCCTCCGTACTTAGGTATTTTCCATTTTTAGCAGATCTGTTGGCACACAGAAGCATCTAGGGAGGCATAAGCTTCTAAATCCAATGTATCTTTCATTTGGAAAAATAGAGAAAAGGTTTTAGACTTTCCAAGTTTTATGCCATGTTATGAAGAATCAACACACCAGCTTTATGAAAATTGCAGATAAAAGTTGGGAGTAAAATGTGGCTGTACGTTATTTTTGCTCCAGAGAGGCCCTGCTGCCACTTGTACAGGTGAATGCAGGGGTGCAGATGAGACCACCAAGGTCCCTGGCTCTGCGGCTGTGTTGGCACAGGACTGTTACACAGATGGAGACATGAAGGAAGTGTTTCACCCATAGGAATCCCAAACATTCTGGAATACGAAGATCACCAAGGGGCTCACTCAACAAAATATGGTTCTTGAACTTTACCGCTTTCATATGATAACTGATCCTAAAACGGTAATCAATTGCTGCACATATTAAGATTCTCGAGTCTTTTTTTGACCCTTAACATCGCTGATGCTCCCAGACAGAACCTGGCAAACTCCCCGGAATTTTGAATAGCACTAAGAATTCATTGAAAAAGATATTGTCCCTAAAAAAGGTAAAACCACCATAGCCTCGTAGCATGCTGGGAGGGAAAATATGTAGACATTAAATCTAAACAACCTATGCCCTACATAGACATAGAGCCACATATACATTCTAAATGTATGCTATTACATAAACTGACTGACAAAAGGACGGGTGACATGTTTTTTAAATCTTCAGTCTCAACTGTTTAATTGAGTGACAACAATTATACTTCTCTTAGGGAGAATTGTTAATAAGAAAGGATCTTAATTATTCAGTCAAAGGTTTTAATTTTTTTACTTTTTTATTGTTGACGGTATTATAGATGTTCCCAATTCCCCCCAGTATACCCTCCTCTACCCAACCCCTGCCCCACCCCAGGCCTTCATCACACTATCATCTGTGTCCTTGGGCTCTGCATACATGCCTATAATGTTCTTTGGTTAATCTCTTCCCGTCCACACCCACCTCTCTGAGATCTGTCAGTCTGTTCCATGCTTCCATGTCTCTGGATCTATTTTGATCATCAGTTTATTTTGTTCATTAGATTCCACAGATAAGTGAGATCATGTGGTATTTGTCTTTCTCTGACTGGCTTATTTTGCTCAGCATAATGGTCTCCAGGTCCATCCATGCTGTCACAAAGGGTAAGCTTTTTAAAAATTTTAGAATCATTACCCACATACTCATGCACACATGTACATATTAAAAGATAAAATAATCAAAGCCTTTTAGAAAAGATGAAAAACGGTGTTTGTAGTAGATACTTGTAGTCTATTATCCTTCCTACTTAGAGTGGTATAATCGTAGATATTTTTCTTATTTCATCCTAGAAAACACTTCAGAACGTTTCAAAATTTATTTGGAATTTGCCAAAACTTAGAAACAAAAACACAAAATACAATGCCACCAAAGTGAAAATTTTTGCTATGAAAAAAACACTGATAAAATTAAAAATCATAAAGAGCTGCCTGACTGATAAGCACTTCAACTGCCATCATTACAATAAACGTCTGCCTACATTCAAGTAAGACTCCTGTGAGCTTCTGTGGGGCCTCCATAAATACCGACACAAGGAGTTTCCAGTCCACACAGAGAGCAGCTGTGCAATCTTAAAAAGAGCAAGGCTAAGAATAGGCATGGTGCAGGCAGAGGAAGCCCAAGGGAGAAGGAACTTAGTTGTTTCAATGAACTAAAATGAGTGAGGCAGGCAATGTGGTCCCTGGGCCAGCAGCATCAACATTACCTGATAGAGGAGGCAGAAAAATGGGCCCACAAAAATGCCCCCACCCTACTCCCTGAAACCTGTGAATATGTTACCTTCCTGGCAAAAGTGACTTTGCATGTTATTATGTGAAGGGTCTTGAGATGGGAAGATTACCCAGGTGTGCCCAATAATAATCCCAAAGGCTTCATAGGTGAAGGAGGGAGGAGAGAGAGTCAGGGGTCAGATCATAAAGACATTTGAAGACCAATTTGAAGTTGCAGGAAGGGGCCACAAGCCAAAGAATGCAGAGAGCCTCTAGATTCTAGAACCAGAAAAAGCAAGGAAACATATTCTCCCCCAGAGCTTCCAGAAAGAGAACACCTTGGCCCAAACAGGCCTATTTCTGACTTTTACTTTCAGAATTTTAAGGTAATACATGTGTGCTCTTTTAAGCCGCTAAATTTGTGGTGATTTAATCATCGTAGCAAAAGGAAACTAAAGTATCTTGGAACTTCTTAGAAATGTCAATTATGAAGAACCAACCAAGGCTAGCTGAATGGAAAACTTGGAGGGGCAGCTGGTTTACTAAGCCCTCCAGGTGAGTCTGATGCGCACTAAATGTTGGGAACTAATGCTCTATATCAGTTTCTCTTCGTGTACAATGTTTTTGCCTAAATATACAATATGCAACATGCATTTTAATGTCAAGCCATGTCAGGCTGAAAAATTCTGTCACAGACTGAACTGAATTATAATTAAGTGATCTATATTGTTATCTATGGCTATGTAATAAATTACCACAAACATACCTTAAATGAACACATGTTCATCTTACAATTTCTGTGGGCACAGCTTACCTGGGTCCTCTGCTTCAGAGCCTCTCACAAGACTGAATTCATGGTCGGGGGCTCAGATAAAGCTCCACTGAGAACGTACTCACTTCTAAACTCATTTACGTGAGGTTGGCAACATTTTATTTCCACAAGGGCTCTTGGACGAGAGGCCTCAGTTCCTAGCAGGCTTTTGGCTAAAGGCCTGATTCTCTTGCCATGTGGGCCTCCCAAAAGAGTTAGTTGCTTCATCAAAGTCAGCAAGGGAAAGATTGTCTTCATACACCATCAACCTATTGTGTATAGACTACAGCTATCAAGATGAAATTTCTATAAAAAAACAATGAAAAGAATCAATTGAATTTCTAGGAGCTTTTTTTTCTTCGTTCATAGAAACGCATGGTAATTCAGTCATGTCTCATCGACTGTTAATAAAATGTTTTTTTAATGTATAAATTGTAAAATAAACATTGTGTGTCTTCTGGGAAAAAAAGATGAAATTTATAATCTTTTGTAAGCTAATCACAGAAGTAGAATCTCATCACCTTTGTTTTACTCTGTAGGTTAGAAGCAAGTCACTGGCCAGTCCATATTTGAGAGGAAGGGATTATACAAGGGGGTAAATACCAGGAGATTGATATTATTGAAGGCCAGGAGAGTCTACATGCCACAGGCCCCAAAATAGTCAATAAAATGTCACCATTTCTTCTTCCTGACTTTACACATTCCTAAGGAAAATTCATGGCAGAAAAAAAAAAAAAGAATCTTCCACTTCCCTGAACTACATTCCTCTCTTCCTCAGATTTCCCCTCGGGACTCAGACTTGAAAACCATCCCTCAAGACACTACATTTGAACCTTGAACAATGCAGAGATTAAGGGAGCCAACCTCTGTACAGCAAAACATGTGCATATAATTTATAACTCTCCCAAAACTTAGTTGTCCCTCAGTATCTCCAGGGGATTGGTTCCAGAACCTCCCAACACAGATACCCAAATCCATGGATGCTCAAGTCCCCTATATAAAATGGCATAGATCAATGCATGCAGTTGGCCTGCTGCACCCATGGACTCCCAACTGTGGATTGAAATCAGTACAGATATTTATTGCAAAAATAAATATATAAATGGACCTGTGTAGTTTAAAGCTGCGATGTTTGAGTCAACTGTATATTATGTCATTCAAATCTGTCCCTCTGTTTTTGGTGCAAATCTCTCTGATATTAAATATATTACCAATAAATGTAATAATTAGAAGTATTAGTAATCAATCAATTCTCATGCAAATGCAGTGTATGAATTAAAATATTTATATTTATGATAAAATAGTTATACAAAGAGGTAATCCAGGAATGACACATTCAGAATCACATTCAGCAATAATAAATTTGATTCATAATAAAATACCTGTCACTTAAAACTAATATCCCAGTCATTAAGATTAAAAATGTTTTGAATCATCATGTATTTTCATGTTAGGAACTCTTTTTATTCTTTCAGATCTATGTCTTTAAAAAACACTTGTAATTTCTGACAGTGGAATAATTCATCTTATATGTCAACCACCAAAAGCCTTATTTTCCCTCTATGTATTTTTTTTGGGGGGAGGGGGAGCGGTAATAGCTAAAATACATATACTTTATATTGAAATTGAGGTTATGGGAATAAATCATTTTTTAAAAAGAAGGAACCACTCTTACAGGCTTTATATTTCCTTTCACCTTTGGAAAGTCACCTAGGCTTCCCCAAGACAGTCTAAGTCTTGAGAAGCCATTATGCCTAGAACGCTAATGGGAGATTTCTTTGTGACTTTGGAGGGCAAAAGATGGGAGGTGAGATTATCTTTGATTCTCCTAGCTCTCCCAAGAAAGGTTGATGTGTGCTCATTCAAATACTTTTAAGACCTTATAAAGCAAGGCCTAAATCTCAGGGTGTTTTAGTCAGCTCTCCTACTGAGGCATTTGAAAATCAGGACAAAAAGGTTAATGTCCATATAGGTGTCACAGAAGTACGCAGACACTACATAATGTGGACGAGAAGGGGCAGCCACTTCACCAGGTTGTACAGTGGAAGAGGGACAATTTAACTGCTGATTTATTGCAATATTACAATATTTCCTGTAGATATTTTTAGTATTAATTCTGTTGCAGAGTTGCTTCCATCTTCTTGGTGAAGAGTCCCTCAAAGATGCTGCTGTGTACACTGTAATTAGGGACCAGGACTAACCCTTGACCTTCCCTTATCCTAGGCATGTTTCTAACAGTGCTCTACTGGGCAGTGTAACTTAGAGAAATAAACACATAAAATCAGCGTATTTCTCCTTAGTTAAAAATTTGATAGCATTTAGACCCCTGGAAAAGAGATATGAAATAGATTATTCTCTTTAATTTTGATATACAAGCAATCAATTTAACTCCGTTAAAAAAATAAAGCATTTTGTCTTTAAATTAATAAAGGTAGAATCATCTCTTAACTACTAGAAAATTTATTTTTATATTAATAGGAAATAATGCTTGATGAGAAATTAATTTATAACATAATTCATTTAATAGAAGCACAACAATTTTATCACTACAGCAGGACAATTTAGAATCAAGACCAAATTAGGGAATTGGAAGGTCTTATTTGTATTAGGTATTTCATGCCAAATGAAATACATAGAATGCCTAGAGGTAAAAAAAAATAATAATAACTTAAATGCAAGTTTTAATTCAGATAATAAAAAAAACTGAAAGTTAAAATGATTCCAACATTTTGTAATTAAGAGAGAAACTTTAGAGAAATGAGTTGTTGGAAAGGAAATACAACTATAATTATTTATACTCTATAATACTGGCACTTCTTTTTCAACTGACAGGACGTGTAGAATAAGTCAGTCTTCCACAAATAGAAATATAAATCAAATTGAAATTGTAGATCTAATCCTCCGCTACTAGCCTGCCAATAGGAAAGCAATGGGACAATACACGTTTTCCTACTCCCAGGAGAGTAAGTTACAGAGAACTTTGGGTAATGAAGCTCCAAGAGCTAAAGACACAACAAGAACAAAAAGCACAGGATGCTGAAATGTCCCAGAATCCCCACCCCAGATGATGGCCAGGTCTATTGTCTCTAATTCTCCTTTCATATTATTTCTCTGAGGTCCTGTATTAACTTTCACTGGTTTATGCCATGGTAGCAAATGGTCCAGTCTCGGTGGTTTGATATAAGAAAGTTTATTTCTATAGCTGTACTCCATGTTCTTTTCCCTCCGAGATCCAGGATAAAGAAGCAACCCCCTCTGGAGATTGCCCTTCTCATCTCGGAGAGAGAAGAGCAAAAGTACAATCTCAACAGTGATGCTTAAGGCCTCTGCTTGAAAGCAGTCCATTCAACGTCCAAAGCCAGTCACTTAGCCACACCTGATGGCAACAGGACAGGATGGAGAATGCTGTAAGAGGGGAAAACGCCAGAATATATTTGAACCTGTTAGAGATCACCACACCCAAATAGAACACCTCGTATCAAGAGTGATCAGCTCAGGCTTTCCTTCTTTATGACAAAGGGAAGAACTCAAGTTGAGAGTTTAGGTCTCCCTACACAGAAAAAATTCACCTTCGTCAAGGTGCAGAAGCACAAATACATTCTACCAGGAATCTTTAAGTTTGGGATTGTTTGTTTACACAAACAAGTTTGTCAAAATATCAGTAACTATTACATAAAGAAACGACATATACAATTACATTTGAATTCTTATTCCGAAAGAATCCTATCTAATAAAAGAGAAACATGGTAATTGGCGTATGACCGCTACCCTTCCCATTGGCTAATCAGCGAGATATGCAAATTAACTGTCAGCCAAGATGGCAGCCAGCAGCCAGGCAGCTTGAAACTAACGTGAGGCTTGCTTGCTTCAGTGACAGAGGAAACCAACGTTCCCCGCCTGCCTTGCAGGCCTCTGAGCCTGCAGTTTGAAACATTTTAACAAATATAGAAGCTAAAAAAAACTCCAGAAACCAGCTTTCAGTGAGCTGGGATCTCAGAGCTGGAGTCAGAGCTGGAGTTATACATTGTTTTGATTACCTACTTTCAGCAGCGGAGGCCTCAGAGGTAAAGCTGGCCCAGAATTTAAAAAAAAGACAAAAAGGAGCAGTTGGGAGCTCCGCCAGCCTGAAAACGGCCCTCAGCCCCTCACCCAGACTGGCCAGGAAACCCCAGTGGGGACCCCCACCCTGAAGGGTGTGTGACCAGCTGCAAACAGCCCTCAGCCCCTCACCCAGGCTGGCCAGGCGCCCCAGTGGCGATCCCCACCCTGATCCAGGACCCCCTTCATGGCAAACCAGCCAGCCCCACCCATGCACCAGGCCTCTATTCTATATAGTAAAAGGGTAATATGCCTCCCAGCACCGGGATCAGCGTGACAGGGGGCAGTGCCCAAACCCCCTGATAGCCCTGCGGCTCTGTGTGTGACAGGGGGTGGGGCCACAACCTCCCTATCCACCCTGCTCTGTTCATGACAGGGCAAGGCGCCCCAACCTCCTGATCAGCCCTGCTCTGTGCCTGATACGGGGGAGCTCACCAACCTCTAATTGCCCTGTGGCTCTGTGTGTGACAGGGTGCGGTGCCCCAACCCCCTCCCCCCAACGGGTCCTGCTCTGTGTGTGACAGGATAGAGCCATAACCTCCCCATCGGCCCTACCCTGAGTGTGAGAGTGGCGGCGCCCCAACCCCCTGATCGGCCCTGCTCTGTGGGTGATAGTGGGTGGTGCCCCAACTTCCTGATCTGCCCTCTCTGAGTGACAGGGAGGAGCTCCTCAACCCCCTGATGGGCCCTGCTCTGTGCATGACAGGGGGTGGCGCCGCAACCTCCCCATGGACCCTGCCTTGAGTGTGACAGGGGGTGGTGCCCCAACCCCCCAATCGGCCCTACCCTGAGCTTGACTGGGGTTGGCATCGCAACCTCCTGATCCGCCCTGCTCTGTGCATGACAGGGGGCAGCGCCCCAACTCCCCAATCGGCCCTGCTCTGAGCCCGACCAGGGGCTGCACCTAGGGATTGGGCCTGCCCTCTGCCACCCGGGAGCAGGCCTAAGCCAGCAGGCCGTTATCTCCCGAGGGGTCCCAGACTGCGAGAGGGCATAGGCCAGGCTGAGGGACCCTCCTTTCCCCCGAGTGCACAAATTTTTGTGCACCGGGACTCTAGTTAAATTATAAGTTGTTATCCATTATAGGATGTCTAGGTATTATACTGTATATCTGACAAAGGCATGTTCCAAAAGAGGATAGATTACTGTTACAGCTAGTCAAACTATATTGCTTCCCTTCTCTGTGATTACTTACATCTTAAAGAAGCTAGGTCTCTTTATAAGCTATAAAGGGCAATTTTCAAGCTGGCGTTTCATTTTAATAATATTCACTGCTTATCATAAAATCAAGACAAATATGTAGTTACATAAAAGTCAACTATAAACTTTTACTGGAATGCCATCATCTTCAATGGAACTGCAGCCTGGATTTTATTTTCTGAATTGTTGGAAAACATCCTATACCAATTCTTCCAGTCATGTTTATGTCATACTGCTTTTTGTCTATCTTTCCTAGACAAAATCTTGTAAACCCAAAGATGGTGCACCACATACAGCAGGCTGAACTGAGAGAATTCTAAAAGTGCTGCATTATTTTCCTGTCTGAGCTGAATTGCTCCCACTCAAACACATTTCCTGGTCTGAGTGCAGAAGACCTAAGTGCAAATACATTAAGTCCAGACCAACTCCCAACTGAGGGAGCAGGCCTAAGCTGTCAGTCAGACATCTTTATGCTGCCATGGAGGCGGTAAAGGCTCCTGCCACCGCCACTGCGCTTGCCAGCTGTGAGCTGGGCTCAGGGCTTTTGGCTGAGGGGTGCTCCCCCTGTGAGAGCGCACTGACCACCAGGGGTCAGCTCCTGCATTGAGCATCTGCCCGCTAGTGGTCAGTGTAACTGGTCATTCTGCTGTTCGGTCAATTTGCATATTAGCCTTTTATTATATAGCATTAATCTATACAATAAAAGTATAATATGCTAAGTAGACCAAACAATCTTCTGGACAAAGCCGCGGTGGTGGAGGCAGAGGCAAAGGTGGTTAGGGGCAGTCAGGCAGGCAGTGGAGCAGTTAGGGGCAATCAGGCTGGCAGGGGAATAGTTAGGGGTGATCAGGCAGGCAGGTAGAGGCAGTTAGGATAGGCTGAGGTGGTTAGGGGTGATCAGGCAGGCAGAGGCGGTTAGGGTAGGCAGATGAGGTTAGGGGTGATCAGGCAGGCAGGCAGAGGGGTTAGGGGTGATTAGGCAGGCAGGCAGGCAGGCAAGTGGTTAGGAGCCAGCGGTCCCGAATTTTGAGAGGGATGTCCGACTGCCGGTTTAGCGGGATCGGGCCTAAACCGGCAGTTGGACATCCCCTGAGGGGTTCAGGATTGGAGAGGGTGCAGGCCAGGCTGAGGGACCTCTCCACCACACCCCCATGCACGAATTTCGTGCACGAAGTCTCTAGTAATTAGATAATTACAACAATAACAGAAGCAGCACTAAAAGCATCCTGAAACATGGTAGGGAACCATTTCAATAAGCACATTTTGAATTTAAAAAATAAATGTTTAAATTTTGTTAAAATTCAAATTGGAGAACCAAGAAGAGAAGCCTATATACCAACATGCATGAAGCAAAACAAATATTTCATGAAGTTAAAAGAGTTTATATTGAATTACCTTTCATTTTAAGGTTGAGCTAGTCTTTAGTTTTTAGTTTCAAATTCTTATATATTTTATTGAATGTCAGTAAAAGGCCAGATAACACATATGAATGGGAATTTATTTGTCAACCACATGAAACTTTACTTTAGGACTATATCTTGATAGAAAAAAGTTAGCCCCCACACAGTTTTTCTGACCAGAAAATAACCATGTAATATCTTAGACATTTAAAAATTGCTGTAGCAATTGTTTTCTTTTTGCATTTTCTACATATTGATTTTTTTCTTAAAGCTCAAATTGAAGGGGTCTATTAGCAATTTTTATAACACATATCTAAACATATCTGTTTACCCCAGTGCGTAGTTGATTGTTTTAACACCATTCCAAAATAAATATTGCTATTAAATATAGCATCAGGGGCTACAAGAATAATATAACATATTGCTTTTATATTACCAACTCTCAAAAATATTGTGCAATTACTTCTTGGCTTTGTTATGGCATACTTTAGTTCAATAATTCAATCAGTAATTAGAGCTATTTTTTATTTAAATTAAAGTTAGCGATGGTCAATTTGTGCATATACATATATATATATATACATAAGGAAGCTACTTAATATGATGGAGGAGGAATGATTTTGATCATCCAAACTGTCACTGTGTGTGTGTGTGTATGTGTGTGTGTGTGTGTGTGTGTGTGTGTGTGTGTACCACTATAAAAGATTCTTGCACTTTTATTTTGGAAACCTTTTTAACTTGAAAAATTCAAAATCACCTCAAAATTATTTTTTGCTTTATGAAAATAATCAGACAATATGCAATTATTCACAAAATAAATATAGAGTAGAGTTTTAAATAGTTCTTGAGAGGTAGAGTGTGATGTTATCCACCCCCAACCCCCATCCTAATGGATATGGCCTTGGATATCACTTTCTATCTTCAGCATTGAGTTTTCAAGTAGATCCATGTCTCCTTTGAAGAAGAATTATCCATAAAAACACAAAATGAAAGGAAAAAAAAAGCAAATTTAGTAACAGCTAAATAATTGAGAATCAAAGAAGTAAAACAACTAAAGCCTTATATCAAGGTTATAACAATTGCCGGGCTTGAAAACAGGTCTTTAGGTTTCGACTTTTGTGTTCTCTCTTGAAAATATAAATAGTTTGTTTCCAAAGGAATCTAGAGGCTTCTTTTATAATGGCATTGGGTTAGCAATCCCAGATATTTTACACAGATCTTATTAAAAGCCAAAGAATATGAAAAAGTGATTTTAATAATATGTAACCATTATTTTAAAACTAGAGGCCTGTTGCACAAACTCATACACCAGTGGGGTCCCTTGGCCTGGCCTGTGGGATCGGGCCAAAACCAGCTCTCCGACATCCCCCAAGGGGTCCTGGATAGCGAGAGGGTGCAGGCCAGGCTGAGGGACCTCACCAATGTATGATCAGAGCTAGGGAGGGACGCGGGAGATTGGCCAGCAGGGGAGGGACCGCAGGAGGGCTCCAGAGGATGTCCGGCCCGTCTTGCTCAGTCCCGATCGGCCGGACCCCAGCAGCAAGCTAACCTACCAGTCGGAGTGTCTGCCCCCTAGTGGTCAGTGCACGTCATAGTGAGTGGTTGAGTGGCTCTAGCATATCATTAGCATATTTCACTTTGATTGGTTGAATGGATGACCAGATAACCGGACACTTAGCATATTAGGCTTTTATTATATAGACTGAGTATGTATTTTGCTAAATTTCCCATTGCATTTACACACACTTGGATTAATCAATTACCTGCTACCTTCACATCTATACTATCAGGCTACTAATGAAAAATCATGCAGCCTCCAAATTCATTCAACTTTAAAACTCATGGCCTATAACCTGAAGGTGGAATCTCACACCTGCCTGACAATCCTTCCAGATCTCTTAGTCAATTCTCTTTTATACTTCTCATAAACACTGTGGAAAACTTTCTAAGCCCTTAAAACTTTCATCCTCTCATCTTTCTCAGCATTATCAGAAAAGCTCCTCAGAAATTATGAGAGATATTAGATTTTGGAGGTTCTACTACACATGACATTAGAGCTTAAGCCATTTTCACTTGAATGTTACAATGTGGGGTGGGGCAAAAGTAGGTTTACAGTCATTTGTATGGAAAATAATACATCAATTAATAAATAGTAACACTAGAATAAACTGTGTTTAGCTTACTCACAACTGTAATAATTTTGCCCACCCCTGTATAAAATGGGTTCGGTGGGATAGGACTCAGAGACAGCGTAACAGCTAAAAAATGGGTAACGCTGACATGTCAGACAGATATATTCCAATTTTTTTCTTTTCATAATGTTTATCACTATAGGTAAGGAAAAAAATGTATTTTTAACAATCATTAAAATAATGTCAATTATCTTAAAAACTTAAAGGGGTGGTTACTAATCATTCAACAAATATTAAGTGCCTGCTATTATATGTTTCATGTAAAATTTCTCCCTCAAAATTTTTCTTTTCACTGCAGGAGGAAAAATAGAGTCCTCAGGTTTTATTATATAATTCAAACATTTCTATCCAATTCACTATTTTTCTTAATAAATAAAACTCACAGGTTAACACGCCTGAAGTGGACAGAGTTTTCTCACACAATTTCCCTATTTCAGTTACTGTCTCACGTTATACACTAGGATGCATATGTATACATACATATAAACCATATGTATCCATGTAAAACTAGGTGCTATCTTAGCCACAGAGGATGAGGCTGGAAACGACTATCAAAGTTACATACAAGCAGATATAAATATAGGCAGACCTCAGAGATATTCTGGGTTTGGTTCCAGACCACCATAATAAAGCAAGTATCACAACAAAGCAAAAATGCAACACCTGTGAAATGCAATAAAGTGAAGAGCAGTAGAATGAAGTATGCCTATATAGGTCCCCTCTGAGAGTGCTCATGAATTCTGTTCAATAGAGGCGCTCAATATTGGGATGTCAACCAATCTGACTGAACTCAGAGCTAAAATACAGGGTGAACCATTCAGTTCAGGGTGTTTCTTCTCCAAAGACTACAATCAACAATCCCAAAAAATGTATACGCATTTTAACAGCTGACAGCTCAATTTTGAAAATGAAATGTATTTTAATAAAAACTTCTTTTATAATTATTCAAAGTATGTGTATATATTTTTGGGGGACATCCTATATTTATACAGAGGTGGTTGCACCACTGAAATCACTGTGTGGTTAGTGAAGCAGATTTTATTATTGCAAAAACTTCTACCATTAAAAGAAATGAATATGACTCTCTTCTGAGAGTGTTAAGAAAATTAATGAGAAGTAGGTCAATTAATTATTAAAAAATTAAGTGTTAATTAATTGGCCACATAATAGATAACTTGATTAGTTATTAATTTTTATTATACAAAATATATAATTAAGGCAATTTCTACTTTTTAGAAGCCCTATCACCTTATATTAATTCAATCCCACCCATGTATCTTCTAACCAAAAAATGTTAAATGAAGGAAATTTTATGTAGGATAGTTACCTTGACAAAATTCAAGAAACTCAATAATCAAAATTAGACTTGCTTACCCCATAGTATTATAAAAATTAAATTAAGAAAATAACATATTTTGCACATTATATTTGCTTAGATAACTTGTGACTTATGAGAAAAGTCACGCTTCCTGAGCTAATCAGAAGTAAGTGTATGATGAGAAACTGGGATGTTAGACTGTGTTGGCCACTGAGATGGGACTTGCAGAGTCTTATAGGTGGGTATCTTTTCCAACCACAGGCCGACTAGTGCTAATAAGGAAGACAAGCATCAGAAGCCACTCCAAGGACATGTCCACAGGTATGGGTCCAACCAGTTAGAGTTGTGCAGAGATGGAGGCAGGCAGGCAAGAGTAAAGTTGGATGCTGCCTATTGAAATAAACTATTGAAAGAATCATGAATAGGAAACTAATATGTGCTGGGGTAGGTGAGTTGTATAGTTACAAAATCAGGGTACAGCCCTAGCCGGTTTGGCTCTGTGGATAGAGCTTCAGCCTGTGGACGGAAGGGTCCCAGGTTTGATTCCTGTCAAGGGCACATGCCAGAGTTGCAGGCTTGATCCCCAGTGTGGGGCGTGCAGGAGGCAGCCAATCAATGATTCTTTCTCTTCATTGATGTTTCTATCTTTCTCTCCCCCTCCCTTCCTCTCTGAAATCAATAAAAAAAATTTTTTTAAAAAGAAAAGAAAATCACGGTACATTCCCCAAGGGAGCAAAAAAAATGTTGTTGAGGTCACAGCAGTTCTTTTTGATGGAATAATAATTATTTTGTTGTGTTTCTTGAGAAAACAGGAATTATAACAAGATTTACTGACAGTGAGGTATAGTATGGGAGGGTATGTTACAAAAAGAGTCATAACCCTTGCCGAGACCGGTTTGGCTCAATGGATAGAGCGTCAGCCTGCGGACTGAAAGGTCCCAGGTTCGATTCCGGTCAAGGGCATGTACCTGGGTTGCGGGCACATCCCCAGTAGGAGATGTGCAGGAGGCAGCTGATCGATGTTTCTCTCTCATCGATGTTTCTAACTATCTCTCTCCCTTCCTCTCTGTAAAAACTCAATAAAATATATATAAAAAAAGAAATTAAAAAAAAGAGTCATAACCCTTCTGTTACTCTCTCTATTCATGTCCTTTACTGTGACTTTGCAGGTTCTCACATTAACAGCTATTCCGATTTTCTCTTCTCCTAAATTTTGACTGGCCCGTTAATTTGTTTGGTCAATAGAATGCAGCAGAAGTGATGGTGTATTAGTTCCAATATGAGACCTCCAAGGCTTGGCTTGCCCCTCTCCCTTCTCTTAGAACCCCAAGCGTCCTCCTGAGAACTCACTCAGGCTATTCTACTGCGTGATGAGAGCACACATGGAAGCAAGATGAGCAGCCCAGCGGAGGCCATTCTAGACTAACCAGTTCCAGCTGACCTGGCAGCTGACTACAGACCCAAGCTCAACTGAACCCATTAATTCATGACTAGCAGGATTATGACCTACAAAGTAAAAAAATAAATGCTTATTGTTTTAAGCCACCAAGTTCTGTAATATTTTTAACGCAACAAAAGCTAGCTGATGCAGAAATAATTGGTTCCTAGAACTGAGGTGCTGCCACCACGAAAATCTAAAATAAGCGCCATTGGCAGTGAGCACCGAGCAGGGGCTGGAAAAACGGCTGACAAACTCTTTGCAAATCCTGGGAACAATACACTGTTACTGGGGGTTAGAAAAAAAAATGGCGATCTGTGTTTTTTAGAATAAAATAATTGTCAAAAGGGCTGCCTGCCTCCAGGAACTTGAAAGATGGAAAATATATATAATTAACTTGATTTTGGCAAAAGACATCTCCACAGAATGTTGAAATGTCAGCGGGTCAGTCCTCGCTACAGACTCGCATAGGTACAGGAAGAAAGAAATGGGCTAAACAGAAAACTGGCCAGTGTGTAAGGAGAAATTTGAAGGAATACCGAGGGGACAGAATTCTCTGGGATGTAAAGTAAGATTGTTTTTTATTTCCAGTCTTCCCAGCCAGCAAAAATTCTCAAAGTAAAATGAGGCCGGAGGAAACAGATACATGCGAGAGTGTAGCTCCACAATCTTTGCTTAAGAAATCTGAAAGCATAAATATGTTGTAAAGTAGATTACCTGATTAGACAAAATTGCTCCTGAGAATCTTAAGAGGCCTAACTCAAATTTCAAAAGACCCCTGGGCTCCCAACTTTCTATGATCAGGAAGCTGGCTAAGAGCGTTTTCAAAGGCCTCTAACAGGACATTGAGAAGGAACATGTCCTAGAGGGCAGAGTCAGCATCCAAGAGGTAGAGCTGAGAGTCATAAACTGGAAACTCCCAAAGAGCATGGCCTCATCTTGTTCAAAGAATATTTACTACTCTAAGGTAAGAGGGCCTGACAATATTTCCCCGTCTGGATTTTAAAATTGCTATGAACCAGTAACTGCTATGTATCCTGCATTTTTTTTTTCACCTTTAGAGTTGTAGTATTTATTTAGGATATTTTATCCATTTATCCCTACAACAACAGTGTATATTAGATGTTTGTAAGAGAGATAATAATTTTTCACTTAATGAGTCCCTGGACCAAGGAAATCCACATATGATGAGCTTCATCTGTACTTGACATAAACAATGGCATTTTAGAAATCAAGCCTGATGCCATAGCTCTATGGCGTGACTTTTAGAGATCCTCAGATAAGAACGAGTCTTATTTTCTGTGGGGAGAAATGTAAAAATAAAAGCAAGCTACTGTGGTAGATTCCAAAATTGGTCATAACCCATCATTCCTCCCTGTATCTATGCTCTTTGTAATGTGACTATGCAGTTTTTCTCCTTAAGAGACGGATTCTATTTCCCAATGTCTTGAGACTGGGTAGCCTTGTGACTAGCTTTGGTCAATAAAATAAATTAAAAGTGTCCATGCACGAGTTAGAAGCCTAGGCCTCTAGCAAGCTGGATTCTATTTCCCAATGTCTTGAGACTGGGATAGCCTTGTGACTTGCTTTGGTCAATAAAATAAATTAAAAGTGTCGATGCACGAGTTAGAAGCCTAGGCCTCTAGCAAGCTTAGTTCTCCACTTGTTCTCCTAGAACAATGGTTCTCAACCTTGGCTGCACATTAGAATCGCCTGGGAATCTTTTTAAAATCCTGATTTCTGGGCCTCATCCTTCGGAAATTCTGTTTCTTTGTTACTACTGTTGTGGCCTCACCCCATAACAAAGAAACAGAATTTCCGGAGGATGAGGCCCAGAAAGATTCCCAGGTGATTCTAATGTGCAGCCAAGGTTGAGAACCACTGTCTTAGAACCATTCTGAGCCACAAATTGAATAAGCCCAGTTCTCATGCTTGAAGATGAGAGATCACAAGGAACAGCAATGATCTATTGCAGCTGAGACCATTCTAGACCAGGTAGCAGTAGCCAATCAGGTAGCTGACTACAGACTCATGCCTCAATCTGGATGAATCCAGAAAAAAAAAAAAATCTAGTTGAGCCCATCCCTAATTGTTGACATACAAAATCATGATTTAAATGAACAACTGTATGTTAAGCCCTTAGTTTTGAGATGCAGGGAGAGATAACTGTGGGTAAGTTTCTTAACTATTCTCAGCTCCTCTTGTTCACCCAGAAAATGGTGAGAAAAAGAACCTATCTGTTAAGCACTTAGGATAATACCATATATACAATAAACAATAAATATAAGATATTATTATCCTTATTATTGTCTCCAAGGAGGAAACAATGGGTCTTCATTAATATTATAATAACAAATCTTATCATTTGTTGCACACTTATTATCATGTCACTATGTTTGGCACTTCACATGTTATCTTAAATCCTCACTACAAATTTTTAATTATTTTGATTTCCCTTTTATGGACGAGAACAGCAATGAAGATTTTAAGTAACTACAATCAGATCTATGAACAATTAAGTCACCAAGCCAGGGTTTAAAGACATTCTAAATATTTCTATTATACCATGACCTCAGTGGTAGATTGAATAATGGTCCTAATTTTCTCTCTCGTGGTATTACTACTTACGAATTCCTTTACCATGGCCTCATGGTAAGTGGCACGCATTCCCCTATCCCTAGACTTTGGCATTAGCCACGTGACTTGCTTTGGCAAATGATTAACAGATGTGACATGAGTAGAGGCCTGAAATATGATTAGGCCCCTACAGTTGTCCTCTTCTGCTTCTGTCATAGCCATGAGAACAACTGCCAGGTGGCTGGTTCCCCTCCAGGCAGGCACTTTTATAAATGTCTCTTCCATT
>NW_006283436.1:426580-428282 GCF_000327345.1 Myotis davidii
CACAAATTGTGCTGAAAGAATTAGATGATGTCTGTGAGGCTTCTCTAGGGAAGGACAACTAGAAGTTTGCATCTAATTTATCATGAACTCTGACCTATGTGCCTTTCACCTTTGCTTATTTTAATCTCTATCTTTTCACTATATATGTGTGTGTATATATATATACACACACACACACATATAGTGAAAGGATAGAGATATATATAAACATAGCCAGGAGTATAATAGGTTCTGTCAGTTCCATGAACTCTTCTATCAAGTTACTGAACATGAGTGTTTTCTTGGGGACACCTAACAACAATGGTGTTAACCTCATAAATTCTTGGAACTCAGGTTAGTTGACAGGCAAAAAAAGAGAGCAGCAAATGCATTGCACAGGTCTGGTTACTAAACTCCTAAGGAAGTGTGCTAGAGGTGTCTAGGGAATCCCTCTAAGTCAGCGGTTCTCAACCTGTGGGTCGCGGCCCCTTTGGGGGTCGAACGACCCTTTCACAGGGATCACCTAAGACCATCGGAAAACACATATATAATTACATATTGTTTTGGTGATTAATCACTATGCTTTAAGTATGTTCAATTTGTAACAATGAAAATACATCCTGCATATCAGATATTTACATTACTATTCATAACAGTAGCAAAATTACAGTTATGAAGCAGCAAGGAAAATAATTTTATGGTTGGGGGTCACCACAACATGAGGAATTGTATTAAAGGGTCGCGACATTAGGAAGATTGAGAACCACTGCTCTAAGTCGTCAAAACTGTTTTAGTAGCCAGGCCCTCATTTTACTACTTTACACCCCTAAAATAAGAGCAACATGTGAATAGCATTTGGATTATAAAGCATTTGATCACTTGTTACTTTATATGATAGAACAATTCAATAAAGACAAAACTGAGTTACAGAATAACATTGCAATTTGGGGGTGGGGAGTGGAACAGATTACTTTTTATTTTGGGAAAAATCCAAAGACTGCATCAAAAGATGCCACAGGCAAGCGTTTACAAGTTGGAAATGAAAAAAAAAATTGTAAACTCAAAATTGGATATTTTTCTGGGAAGTAGAAGTTGGGAATAAGGCTCCCAAAATTATAATGCTATTCCTATTCCCAACATAGAATTAAACACATTACAAAACTATCAAAATAGTTGGAAAGAATAATTAATATGTGTCAGAAACTACATGTGGGCCTTAAAGCCTAGAATATTTTACTACCTGGCATTTTGCAGAATCTTCCAACCTCTGTTGTAGAAGAACAGTGCTTATCTTTGTCCAGTGTGGTAGGGGTAATGACCAGAATGCAGCATGAGGAATGTCTAAGGGTCTCAAGTTCAGTTTCTTGATACGAGAGCTAGTTACACTAGCATGCCCAGTAAGCAATTCATCTAGCTGCACATCTATAATGTATGAACTTTTATATATGTATATTGCATTTCAACAATAAGTTTATGTGTATAAGTGTGTGCATATATATGTGTACATATGCACACATATAAACACATGTACATCTAGTTATCACCTCCATGTGAATGTGCATATCTACACTAATAAAAGAGAAAAATGGTGATTGGCGTACGATGCTACCCTTTTCATTGGCTAATCAGGGCTATATGCAAATTAACTGCCAACAAGATGGCGGTTAATTTGCATATGTAGGCACAATGCAGGGAGGTGAAAGGGAAAGCAGGAAGAAGCCCC
>NW_006283436.1:428377-444133 GCF_000327345.1 Myotis davidii
GGGGTCCCTTGGGTCTAAAGCGAAGCCCAAGATTGCGGGGCCGCTGCAGCTGTGGGTCCCGCTGACCCAGCCGGACGCCTAGGCCAGAGGCGTTAGGCCTGGACAGGGGCGGAGCCTGCAACCACGGGGAGCTGGGGGTCCCCTGCCCAGGCCTGACACCTCTGCCGGAGGCCTCAGGCCTGGTCAAGGGGCTGATCCTGCGATTGGAGGGTGATGGGGGTCAACGCCTGAGGGCTCCCAGTATGTGAGAGGGGGCAGGCTGGGCTGAGGGGCACTCCCCCGCCCCACACACACCCAGTGCATGAATTTCATGCACCGGGCCCCTAGTATACATATAAATACAGATATACCTGTATGCATACAATATGTGTATATACACATATCTGTACATGTATATAAATATATGTGTATACATATATACAGATATATGTATATATTTACCATTTCCACCACTATTTCATTCTAAATCACCTACATTTTTTACTAGGATTATTACAATAATTTTCTGTGGATTTTTTTTGCCTTCCTTGAGTTGATTTCTTCACAAAACAGCAAGGCAACTCAATAAATACGTTCAAACTCTTCTTGTGACTTCTTGTCTCTCACCAAGTAAATTGTGAGGGGCTTGCTATGACTGGCAAGATGGCTCCCTTCCCTGACCTCTTCTCTCGTTACTCTTCTCCTTGTTCACTTTAATCCAGTCTGAAAACCCCCCTCGTGTATCCTTACAAACACCAAGCACAGCAGATTTCCACATCAGGTTCTTTGCATCTAATACCCTTTCCACCTGGATTTCCTGTTCATAGATATTTTCATGGTTTACCCCCACTCCCACTCTATTTTGTTCTTTATTCAAATGTCACTGTATCAAAGAGGACAAATAATAAAAATGTTATTGCCCTGCACAGTTACACTATTTCCCTTTATCTTGATTTATTTTTTTAACAGCACTTTCTCCCACCATACATAATACATATTTTATGTTTATCATCTGTCCCTCCCATTAGAATGCAAGCAGCTTATTTGTGAGTGTCAGTTTTGTTCACTGCTTCCCTCAATATCAAGAAGAGTAGTTTTTGAATTATAATAGGAGATCAAAATAAATATTTGTTTAATGAAGGATGAATTTGGCTGTGGTCATAGAATGAGGATCCCTATAAACAATCGGAGAATGTGGATGTCTTCCTCTCCTCCCCCTACACCCCACTCGTCACATATCCTGCCACTATGGATTATAGGTCCCTCCTACACAGGTATCTGTTTCTGGAGACCAAGAACTCTGGTACAAAGCTTGTTGCTGTCAATTCCTAGGTGGGTGATTATGTTTATTCATTTTCCTAGGCTATGAATTGGAAATCATTGTAACAACTTCATAATGCTGTTGAAAGAATATGAGCAAATACACATGGTTTAAACCTGGCACAAGTAAGCACTAAATATATACTGTTTATTGCCACTATTAGAATTATTCTGGTGCCTATAGGGTATTGTGAATACTTATACTCACAGACTTTGGGAAGGACAGTAGAAGTTCTTTTAGAATTTCACCCAGGGCTGGATAACTGGAAAATGTTATTGACGGAAAAGTAAGATTTAAGACGGAAGATTTAAGACTTCCATCTTCCTTGAACTTATTAAATTTCAGGAAAATGTTAGTTGTTGGAAAAAATTAAAGAAAACGTTTTACTTTTCATAAAACCAGGAAGAAAAATAACGACAATAAAAATTAAAATATTGCAAAGTGAATTCATCATAGGTAAAATGGCCAATAAATTGTGCTTTTAAAAAATTCTGAAGTAATTTGTTTCCTTCTGCCATGTAATATATCTTACTTACATAGGAAAACTATACCTCTTTAAATATAAAGGTTTTTATACAAAGAGATATTATTTCGGCATCATAAATGCCTAATTCCCCAATTGTCATTCAGTTACTGAATAATTTTAAATAAAAAGGCCAATTATCTAATATGGAACTCGCTTTCTTCTCAAAGTAATTTTCCATCCTGTTAGTTTTATATCACAAGTGATGCGGAACATGCTTCAGACACTATATATCATTTCCCAGTGCAGTTTATAAAAACCCAAACTAACAGGAATTAGTCAAACCTCCATTGTTACTTATTTGAAAGCTTAAATATAGTTTCCAATTTAACTACAGACTATGTTCTAAGAAACCCCTTTCAAATTTAGTAGATTTGACCAAAAAAAATTGTTAAAAAACCCTGCAATTCTCTTTTGAAGTAAAATGTGAATCTGAAGCTAGTGAGTGCAGCCATAAAAATATGAGAATCTGTCCAAATAGATAACATCAAACACAAAAGCTATTGTTTCAGTTTTCCAACTGTGTTACTGATTAATCTATAGTGCATATGGCATTGTGTAAGCGCTAGTCTGATCTTTACCAATATTTTTTGTTTGTTTGTTTTCATTTTCTGGAGCTGGAGCAAATTTGATACTTACTACATAACTCATTCTTGAGAGGATAACACACTTCATGTCCGTCTCTCTGTTACACTACAACACACACACACACCCCTGTACACAGAAATTATATTAAGGACTGTATTTGGAAAAAGGTCCATTTTATACAAAGCTAAAGATCAAAACCACCCTGACTGTCAAGAGAAAAAAGCTTATCAGCTTGCCGGGATTTATCACCAGTGGCTGCTATCATAAAACCCTTTGTACAAATAACCATTTTCTGAACATGAACAGCAGATTCATCAACCAAAACATCTTTAGCCCAAAGTACATCCAAATAGATATTTCAAGAAACTCTCCAGCACAGTCAAGCCTTGTGACTCCCAAATAGCTCAGTAACTGATAGTCAAGGTTAGTAAGCAAAAGATTTAAAGTTCCTGTGTTTTTATCAGAGATACACATACCTATCACAATAACACATTGTGAAGAAAACCCAAAAAAAGCCCCACAAGAGTGTGCCTTAATGACTTAAAATGCTACATAAACGTATTTTAGCAAATTCAATTAAGGATAAATTCTGAAAATATTCTCAAGCTAATTGATATGTCTTATACAAAAATTACATAGAAAGAAAATATAAATTGATAGTAAAGATAGACTAACACTGATGCAAGATTTTCTTACACCCCCATCAGATAAGTTCTTATTTTGAAGAGCTACCAAGATAATTAGAAATAGAGGTATTATCAAATATTCCCTATGGGATTTTCAGGAATCAAAGCCATTCATTACATGTGTGCTAACGGTCAAAAGAGATCTATGCTAAAATTTATAAAAGGCTTTTATAGCACCAGATCAGGACAAACGAACTGCTGGTACGCATCTGATTTTCAACAAGTCACCCCCGTTCATTTCCATTTTCTCTCTCAGGCAGGGAGCTGGCTCATAACCCGTGCTTTTCACAACCGCAAGCTCTTCTTTATCCCTAAATAACCACATCCTCAAGAGAGTAGCAGACAGCGGGAGAAGACAATTTATTTAGAGAACTATTATGTGAGGAAGAAAACAAGTTGCCATTTCCAATTTGAAACATAATTAGGGAGACAATGGCCTCTGACTGATGCTCTCTGTTCCCTTTAGATATTTATGTGGGACAGTCATTGGAGTGCACTTTCCTGTTTCATTTCACATTGTCTAGAAAAGGGTTTCTCGTGCTCCATGACTTTCCAGTTAGATTCAGAAGAGAACATCTTGCAGTTATTGCCCTGAGCTAAGGCCACACATCACTGCCTTCTGGATATTGTCAGCTGCTCAAACTTTTGTTTAATTCTGCCAACCAGCGGTGTAAACAGGATTCCTAGAAGGAAAAGGTGGTGGCGTGGGATTGGGTGGTCACAGGCTTTCTATCTGTTATTGGAGAGCACTGGAAAAGTCAGCCACCCCCTTTTTGATGAATCGGCATATATGTTTCAAAATTCAATGGATATTCATAGATGTATATAAGTATATCAAATCATCCTGTCGATGATGATGTTGAATGAGGAATTAACGCCCATTACATTTCCAAGGAGATCCTTTGAGAGTTAGAGCGGGACTGCTTTCTCCTTTTCCTATGTAAGCGGAGAAAAATAATTTACTATGAAGTAATTACTAAGAAATCTCTCTGATCCAAAGCATGGTGTGTGCATATTCAGGATAAAATTCTAAAAGATGAATACTAAAATCCCAACATATATATTGAGTAACTACTCTGATACATTGGTCAAACCTCACAACAAATGTATGAGTTAGTCACTATTATCCTCAATTTTTATAACTAAAAGTGGAATGTAAAACTTAAGTATCCAAACCAAGCAATACAGCTACTAAGAACTGAGACTGACCCTTTTGTCCATCCCCTCATTTTATTGCATTGCCATATTTTTCAACCAGGCAAGTCAGTGCCCTAATCTTACTTACACATCCTGATTTTGAAAAATCAATAATACTTTGGATTCTCTGTAATGGCATCAATTTTACAAAATGCAGGGGTTTTTTTGAGATGTGAATAGGATATATCTGTTCTTGGAACAGGGCTGGGCATATGCCCACCAAAGGACTGGCTCAGATCTTCCTTATAAGCATTTCTAAATATTATGTAGACAAACCATCACCATGGCAATTGGCTAGCCCTCCATGGCCCATACTCTGGAATGTGATGCAAATTCATGACAAGTTTTATGTTACATAATCAAGTTTTATGTTTTGATATAATCAGAAATATATTAAACCAGTTCAGTAGCCTTCTTTTTCCCAAGCTTCATTAAATGTTAAGATCTAATAACCTTTGATTTCCAAATTTTTGGACAAGTTTGGGACCTTACAACTTGATAATACATTTACTTTCATATTTAATATTGGATCTGTTATTCAGAATATGATTGTGGTAGGCTGCAGTAATAATTAACCCTCAAATCGGTTGCTTAACTTAGTAAAAGTATTACCCACACTTTGTTTTCACTTTTTATTGAAATATGTTTGACATACCGTTGTATGTACAACATGTTGATTTGATACAGTTATACCTTATATTATAGTATTAGCTAGCGCCTCTATTACATTACACCGTTATGTCTCTTCTATGGCGGAATAATTAAGATGTAGTTTGTTAGCAAGTCTGACGTTTATAACATTGTTGTCTATAATCACTATCCTGTGCGCACTGTTTTCCCCCACACATTATATGCCTGTCAGAGCTTAGGTAGAGCTCTGTTACTCATCATACTCATTCTAAGATCCAGGCCCATGGAGCAGCTGGTATTTGTAATACTGCCAGTAGCCCTGGGAGAGAGGGAGAGCATGGCAAATCTTGCACTGGCTTTGGAGCTTACAGATATCATGGCATCTATCATCTCTACTTACATTTCGTCATGTAAAACCAGTCACATAGCCATACCGATTTATACCAATGGGAGAAATGCAATCTCAACCCTTGTTCACGTGGACCAGAAATGTTCCATAAAGAACTCTAATGATTAAAAAGTCTGCTTTTTGGTTACAAAATATGTGTGGATCACTCTCCATCCTGCGTGCAAATATACTCACCCTCCCCAAAGGAAACAACCCAGGTGGGTATTGTTTCAAGCCCAAAGTCCAGAATCTCCCTGGTGTTCTCTCCATCACATCCAGTTATAGCTCCTTTTAGTCAGTATGAAATAAAAGGATAAGTCTACTGTTTTACTTTCTAAGATATAGTGTGCCCATAATTTTACCCCTGGAACGTGGTCTTTGAGTGAAAGCATGACTAGGCTAGAAAAGAAATGAGTAGCACCTAGAGGTGGATGTGGTGACATTCGGGACTTTGCATCCTCCCTTTTTCTAGAGAAGACGATCATGTCTTCAGTCATGTGATGCATATGAATGTACGTGCCATGTTAACATTATGATTTCTTACTAGTGGTGGCAGTGGTCAGAAGTTTAAGAGTGGATGAAAGAACATCACGGGATGCTGAGATGAGATCCGGTTGGACTGTTCTGGATGAACTGATGTCAAGTCAATATCACTGTCATCCCCTTTGCTGGTCTCCTCTGCATCACAGAAGGAACTAGCAATACATCCCCCAGGGACATTTTCCCTCTATGATTTCCTGTACGGTTAGGTTCTACCACTGACAGTCACTCATGGGAGCTTTGGAAAATGAAAGGGAAGAAAATGTTATTCATTGGAGGCAGATCCATGAGCAGATGTCAGTTGTGAAGTTTGCAGGAACTTCTGCAAAGTGTCTACTGAGGTGTCTGACATCTCATGTGGCTTCTTGGGGAACGTTCACTTCAGAGCAACTCGCTGGGATACTCACCTGTCCCTTTCTGGAGGTACTCGTGCTATGCAGCAGCTCCAACACAAACTCCTGAGAACTGCCATTGCCATTCTGCGGCTAAGCGGCCTCTCCCTGCCTTTGCCAGCCCTGGGTCCCACAATTGTGAGTGCCTCTAATTCTGGGTATTATCAAAGGCACATAGAGCAGCTTCTGTTTTCCCAAACACTGACACCCTGAGTGATATTGAATATCATGTGGAAGACACTTGAGAAATCGCTTGCATGTAGCACAGATTATATTCTGTTGCTTTGAAAGAAATATACTTTTAAAGTTCTATAGTTGAATGTATTTGAGAGCACTGGCAAAGAGTATAATGATAATGAAATTGCAAACATACTATATTTTGTTCATATTATTATTCACGTTTCAAGTTTCAGTTATCAATAGTTTTATGCTGACAAAAATATGTTTAAAAAACCAACCTAAAATTTAGCATTGAATCTCTAAGTATAACACACAGAAATAAATGAGTAGTTTTTATTGATTTTCATTTCAATTCATTTGAAACTCCGGCAGAAATAATGTATGTTTTAACTAATAATTATTTAAATGCTGTTATTTTAGGTTTCAAACCAAGATAAATAAAATCTGCAAGGAATGACATAAAATGCCACCTATAAGCAGAAGGACTCATAGATAAGGGACATGTAGAATTTCAAATTATCCACCATCTTTCACAAATGACAAGTCTGAAAATCTAACAAGTAGCTCCACCTCTACAGGCTATCAGGTCCCTATTTAGTTTCTTATTTGTCTCTGTCAGGCTGATCCATGGGTCTAGTCCTCAAGTCATCAAGATGAGACTTGGCATTGATCACTGAAATTTATGATACTTTGAAAGATCATACCTGATTAATGGCACAGCCACACTTTATGTATTTTCATATCCACACTCATTCACAGTCAGTGCTGGTAGCATGCTGCAATTGTAGGAAGACTCTTAGATGAATTGGAGATTGGCATAAATCCTGGCGTCTCTGTCCTTTATGATTAAAAAGCTGCCACCTTTCTTCAAGGAGCACCTACGGTTTGAAGCACATTTTGCCCAAGAAATGGCTTACATTTTAGCCTAATTCCACAGGCTAAAAGTTAGCTTGTTAAATGTTTCAAAATCATTAGACTCCTAAAAGTTTTAAAACACTGGCACTGTTTTATAGACTGTCGTTCACCAATCCCCACTTTGTTCTTTCTGCTCCTCTTTGATCTCTATATTAATAGACTTAGCATCCTTGAGCCGCAGTTTCCTCATGTGAAAAATAGGGTAATAACAGTACATCTTTCAGAGGGCTGTTATGGGAGTAAATGAAATAGTCATGTCAGCTGCATAGGCCAGTGCTGGGCACCTACTACCTATCAATGAATGTCACATCTTAATATCCTCAACCAAATAGTATCCTACATATAAACACCAAATATCAAATGAAATAATTCAAGTATAGCCAATAAAGTTCATAAAAATTGTTTCTAACTTTCCCAATCTCAATTTCAGAATTTTTAAAAATAGGTTCTGGCTTAAGAATCTGTCTTATTTCCTGGCTTTTTTTTTCTTTTCTTGCATGAGCAACTCTGGAGTTGAGTCATCACAGGCACAGTTCTCCTAGGTGGTCTTCCGTGCACTTCCCCAACCTAAATGTGGACTAAGCTTTGCTCAGTCTGTAACGTCTGGGGAGGTCACAATCCAGGGTGGGATGGCCCTGGGCAAATGAATACAAGACAAACATCTAAAGAGGAACAAAGTAAAAATCTATGAAATGAATGTGAACAAATTCTTGGAAGTGATGTCCACATTCCTTGAAATTCTTTTTTATCAATACAGGGTCCCTGGTTTAGGTGTGTCTAGTTAAAATTTTCATCATTTCCCACAGTAGTAGGTAGACCTCCCAGGTATATTGCATGTGGGAAATGTGTGGTCTGTGCTCACCTGCCCTCTCCGCTACATTCCACACAGTATGAGCTCACCCTGCACAGCTGTCAGGAGCTTTTGAAGTTCTTTTCATGTACCCTGCCATGCTATTAAACCCTTTTTCATGTTATTTTCTTTCCATAAACTATATTGTTTTGCCTGTATAACTGCTAAAAATACAAAGGGATGCCTTTAACAATTTCAAAGATCCTTCTTTTTACCACAGAGGAAAAAACTTCTTTAGGTCCTTCTCAAGTTTATAGACTTAAAAATTAAGATGGGAATGTGCACCTGCTACGGTGTCTAACCCTCGCACCTGGACTATTTGTTTTAAGGGATCCCTTTTTTGTTCATTGTCAGAGGTTCAGATTTTTCCACAAGTACTTTCTGAGTCTTGGCAACTGGCTTGTTTTTTTTGTTTGTTTGTTTTTTTAAATTTTGTTTTATTGCTTAAAGTATTACAAAGAGTATTACATATGTCTTTTTTCCCCCCTTGACATTCCCCCGGCCTCTCCTACCCCCAGTGTCTGTGTCCATTGGTTATGCTTATATGCATGCATACAAGTCCTTCAGTTGATCTCTTACCCCCACTCCCTTTACCCGCCCCGGCTTTCCCGGTGTAATTTTACAGTCTGCTCGGCTGGCTTTAGCTCAGCGGTTCCTTAGCGTACAATTGGCTTGTTTTTGATGATAGACTAAAACTGGTTCCCAAACCCTGTGGATAAAACATCTTATAGTAATTGAAGGTGGCATTTACATGGACAATACAAGTAGCTAAAAACAAAACATTTCTGATTCATGACTTACTTTGAACATCTTGACAAAAAGGCTAAAAAATGCAATAACTGTAAAGTAGATATGGCATACTAAGTTTTCTAGACCTGAGTGTTAGGAGAGGGTTAGAATCCCATCCTTCTTAAAAGTATACGTGTTTTAAATGAATAGTATTTTTCTTTGACTCATGAAAACAAAGCAGAAGAGCTGCTGAAGAAATTTTGTTCTGCCTTTTGCCAATGACTGCAGGTCCCATCCCTGAAAACAGCTTGTCAAGTCAACCCTGTTTAGTAGATAGTTTATACCTGGAACTTTTCCAACAGCCGTCAGCACATGGTAGGCAGGAAAACAAAACAAAAACTCTAAGTTTAGTGTCTGGACAGACTTGGGTTCTGATTCTAGATATTAACTGTGGTATGCATTATATTTATAAGCCTCATTTCCTTAAGCCTAAAAAAAAATAATAACGATCACTACCTGGCAGGGTTAGGGTTCTTAGGAGATTAACCCTCAGTTAAGGTTTATTTTCCTTCTCTCTATCAGTCTTGTCTAGCTCCTCTCCTTCACTGGTAGCCCTTCACATGCTGGCTTGTCTGTTATTCTGTCCCCTGACTTCATCATTCAGGTATTATAACTCTCTGATTTAGGCAATTTTACTTGCATTTTCTGAGAAGAAAAATGGGTGTGTATAGAAGTATATAGTATGTACTCCGGAAACCAAATGCCACTCTTGGTTTTTCAAACAGGGGGACGTTAAATTTTGGAATTGTTTAAATAAGTGATGGAAAAACAGGAAGAGCTGAAATCCAGACTCAGCAAGAGTAGAAAACACCCTTTCTCCCCACCCAGGGTTGGGGTCAACAAGAAGAAAAACCAGAACCCCAGGCCATCCTATGGGAATTAACTCAGGTACATGTTCAGAGGGAACTGAAGCTGGCAAAGGGGGCAGGGAGATGGGAACATCTGTAATAATGTCAACAATACAAATAAAATAGATTTTTTTTTAAAAAAAAGATGGAACTGAAGCCACTAGAATATGCAGCTATTGATGAAGGTATACTGCTGAAGTTAAGACAGGAGGGCTACAGTTACATTCCCAAGGTCAAATGACCAGTCAACAGAAGATTCAAGATTGGAATCCAGGTCCTTCTAATTCCTTTATTATGGAATGAATAAAATATTATAGGTGAAAAAGTTTTGTAAGTGACAAATCACAATAAGTAATTAAGGTATTCTGAACCCTCCTTCAAAAAGTAGGCCACAAAAAAATCCTGAGCTCTAGAACAGGGGTCCTCAAACTTTTTAAACAGGGGGACAGTTCACTGCCCCTCAGACTGTTGGAGGGCCGGACAATAGTTTAAAAAAAAACTATGAACAAATTCCTATGCACACTGCACATATCTTATTTTGAAGTCAAAAAACAAAATGGGAACAAATACAATATTTGTATTTGCATGTGGCCCACGGGCCATAGTTTGAGGACCCCTGCTCTAGAACCTAACACTGTTTCCTCCAGTGATTTCATCTATTCTAATAGCTTTGGGTCAAAGCAGACCTTCAGTAAAAGTGGATAAAAGTGAGTCTGATGAGTTTTTGCCAAAGTTTTCTTTATGGTATCTTTTCAGCCAATAGATTAATAACCAGGAACTTTCATTTCCAAACAAAAAATCAGAAGATTAGTGGGAATATACAGTGATATAGTACTTTGAGTGATCTTTTTCTGTTTGCTTTTTCGTCTTATTTCGTGGTTTAATTACATTTTTTTAAAAAAGATATATAAAGCAGAAGTGTTTGAAGCAATGGATAATAAGACTGGACTTCTTATTTCCTAAATCCCCGTGTCATATATACAAGGATTTGCCATGAAAGATAGTCAATCTAGTGTGTATTACTCATCCATTTCACATGGCAGTGACAGTACCAAATGTATTCAATGAGTGGTCTGTATTCCCACAGAGTAGGAAATGCATAATGGATGGGAAAATAAAAAACTCACTTTGCAATACTCACAATAGCCCAGTACAAGAAACTTTTCCAAGTATTTGTTGAAACTGCTGACCAAACTAAGCCAAACTACAGTTGAACTTCTGCCAGCTACAAAGGGCTGTGCTCGAACTCCATTTCACAGTTTTTGGGTTTCATAGCCTTTAGGCAAGCACAATTCATACCCTTTACTATGCTTGAAAAGGTTCATTTCAGGAACTCTTTCTCAAGCAAAGACGATAGCACACATTATCCTAAAATGTTACTATGTTTAATTAAAAAAAAGTCCTCTAACTTAAAGTTCTATGTGGCACACCATTGAGATTTACAGACAGATATTACAAAATATTAGTATCTACATACAGGCTTTGTAACCCAGTAAATGTTAATATTTTTAGGGATTTGAAGTTTCATCAGCTTCTCACATTTTCCCAACTAGCCTATGAATAAGAAAGGATATTTTGTTCTATATGCTTTGCAAATAATAAAAGCAACTGGATTTTGTGCGGAAGGCTGACTTCAGTTCTACAACAATATTTGGCTGATGAATTTTGTTTTATTTCAGCCCACATTTTAAAACACTGGTTGTTCACGTCAGGAAAAATACAACCTCTCAATTTTTTAAATGAGAAGACCAAAGTCTAAAGCCATTATCTTTGTCAGTTGCTAAATTTTAAATAACTGAGTGGATTAAATCATATTTTAATGGCGAATTATATCTTAAGTATTGTTTTAAAAACACTGCATATATCAGAAAGCTAGAATAAATCACCTAAAAATGAGAAGCAAAGAAAAGGGGAGAGAGACTGCGTTATTAGACAAACTATTTTAATCCTTTAAACTTTATATTGATTATTTACTTCCAAAATTAGAAAATGTAACTCTGAATCTACAGAGTTCTCCATATTTGACAGTGACTAAGGAATTGTTTTCTTGAAGAACGTTCTTTGATAATGGATAATAATGCATAGTTTCTTCAGTACCTGCGACTCCATCATCAATAATGCATCATCACAATGTCACGTTGCCTGTCAGGCTCAGGGAAGGAGGGATGAACATGGGTATTTAATTGCTCCCTCTCTTGCTAGAATTGGCAGCTTTTATTAAGAGTTAGTACACATGGGCACAATGAGCCAGGGGAGGTGTCTTAGCTTAGTGTCAGCATAAATGCTGTACCTGAAACAAAAACAAAAAACCCCACAACTTTGATCCTCAAATCTGCCAAGCTGACATCTTGCATGATCGTAATGTTGCCTAAAAAATTAAAAACAAAAACAAAACCCTCCCATCTGGGACTACAGTCATATAATTTCCATATATCGCTGGCTTCAAAAGACTGAGTCTTTTACCATGCCATTTCAATCATTTTAAAAATAAAAAGAGAATGGAGCCCTGGGATGGTTGCCGCACACAGAAGCTCAGCTGGACAATGAAAATGCTTCTGGATTTTAACTACAAAGTATTCATGCTTTGCAAAGCTACACACTTTTCATTCAGGACATAAGGAAAAGAAAGTGCTCCCAGTGAGAGGTGTCTTTGAACATGTCATTTAGCTGGTGAAAAGCCTGTTGAGTATCACATAGTTTTCACACAGATTTTGTTTAAGAATTCATCTGAAGTGCAAAAATCTTACCCCTAATATTTTTTAAAAATTAGTTAAATTTACTGGGGTGACATTGATTAATCAACTTATATAGGTTTCAAATATATAATTCTAGAATACATCACTCATATATTGCCTTGTGTGTTTATCACCCAAAGTCATAAATATCTATATTTGCTCACTGGGTTAAAAAGGATATACTGTATAGTTTTGAGGAGGAAAAGAAAAAAAAAGGAAAGAAAATAAAATTGATCGTCACATCCCAAAATCTCAGAGTCCATGATAGAAATAGTCATTTCTTCACATTTATATGATTACTAGTATATGATCAAATATAAAAATACTATTAATCAACATGTAACCATAATCATTTCATGACTGATCTCTTCCTGGCAATCCTCTACATAAAATGGTTCACATATCAAGAAGAGGAGATGTGGGACAGAAATGAGAAGGGGGAAATGAGAAGGGGGAAAAGATCCCAGGTTCTGAAGGTCATGGTTTGAGACACAAGTTGACTATTCATTAGCTTTTGATCTTAGATAAAAAACTTAATATCCTAAAACTATTTCCTCATATAAAATAAGGCTCATCAATATAGTCTTAATCTAATATACTGAGCAGGTGCTACAAAAAATGTGAGAGAAATATTTTCCAAGAACCAGCAAAAGTTAAAGTGGTTGAAAGTGCTCTAGAGCAAGCATGTCAAACTCATGGCATGCAGGCCGCATGTGGCCCACAACAAATATGTTTGCGGCCCGCCCATTATAACGGTATATATGAAACATTTTAATAAAAATTTTGTAACTTAATTTTTACAGTATCTTGTTATACAGAATCCTATATAATAAAAGCCTAATATACAAATCGACCGAATGACTGGTCACTATGATGTGCACTGACCACCAGGGGGCAGACACTCAACACAGGTCAGGAGCAGTCCCTGCGTTGAGCATCTACCCCCTCAAGAGGGAGGTGAGCCCTGACTGGTTTGGCTCAGTGGATAGAGCATCAGCCTATTGACCCAAGGGTCCCAGGTTCGATTCTGGTCAAGGGCATGTACCTTGGTTGCAGGCACATCCCCAGTGGGGAGTGTGCAGGAGGCAGCTGATCAATGTTTCTCTCTCATCAATGTTTCTCTCTATCCCTCTCCCTTCCTCTCTGTAAAAAATTCAATAAAATATATATTTTTTTAAAAAAGAGGGAGGCGACCTGCAGAGGTGGTGGGGGTGGGGCCGGCCAGTGGGAGGTGCCAGGCCACCAGCCCAGGCAGGTGCCAGTGGGTGCTCCCTGATAGCCCTGCCACTGGTTGCCCCACAGATGGCCCTGATTGTAGGCTAGGTCTAGGGACCCTGCCCTATGGATTGGGAACAGTCACTTAGATTTAAAAATTAAAACCTGACAAGGCTACTCTAACACTGAAAAACAGGATGATGCAGGGATGACATGCATGGACTCTGGCTTGCACATTTCGTGGTCTAATTCTAACACCTATAACTGTGTGACAAAGCCCATTACTTCTCTCTGCTTCAGTTTTTCTACCAATAAGATGGGGAAAATAGTACTACAGCCTCAGAAGGATCATGTTATATACTACTTTTTATAATCAGGGCAAAAAAAAGTAGCTGCCCATACAACAGCAAAATGCCTTTCACCTGTATGAAAAGTATGCAGTGTCCCAGATTGCAAGAGGAATGTCCAGCTGCAGGTTTAGGCCTGGCACCCCCTGAGGAGTCCCAGATTGTGAGAGGGCACAGGCTAGGCCGAGGGACATCCCTCCTCCCTTTCACAAATTTCATGCACCGGGCCTCTATTTATTAATAATAAACTACAACACTTGTTAATGACTGATTATTATAATCGTGTTACATTCATTTCCCTTATGCACTTTACGCACAGGTGCACCATTTCTCTCCACTGATACTAGCAGTGGATATTTCAGCAGCCAATTGCCACATCATTAGTCTTGGACTGACTTGTTTGGTGTGCGCAACAGGAAATATTTCGTTTTCAGAGAATAAGAAATATAGGTTGATTTGTGTTATGCTTATTAATTTGTGCAGTTATTCAGTGTTTGGTAAGTTAATGTTCAAGAAAAAATATTTATTAAAATGTTCTATTATTTTATGTTAACGATCGCTCATTTATTTCAGCCCTTTGTATTCAGCATGTCTCTATCGAAATAAACCCACCTTTCTATAAAAGTTGAAGCTTTTGTTTTTCTGCTGTGCACATAAACTTAAACCTTGTTCATTTGGCTCCTGTTAGCCTTTGAGTTTGACATGCTTGCTCTAGAGCTAATACACTTGCCTAAGTATTAACTATGCTCCTATGATTTCTCACAGCATAAGTTGGTCACTTAGAACTCTATGCATCAGTAAATTGGTATAATATAATATCAACTTCATAGGGTTCTTTTCTAAGTAAAATGCACATAAAAGAACATAGCATGGTGACTAAGTAATAGGAAGAGTTCTATAAACCTTAGCAGCTAATTAAGTAATAACAATGATAGGGAAAGGCATGGTAGTCTCGGCAGTAGTTCTTCAAAGTCAGTCACATAAAGGAGAGAGAATGCCTTCAAGGTTAACAAAACTTAGGCATAATCTGATAGAAAATGCGGACATAATTCACAAAGGTAGATGTCAACCCAAAGCAAGATGATTTAGCAACTAGAGCCCAGTGTGTGAAATGGCGTGGCCCCGCCCACCCACGCAGCCTCACCATGCTTGCAGCCCCACCCACCCGCGCAGGTCTTTGGTTGTTGCAGGGTTAGGGCCACAGGCCTTTTATAATATAGACAGAAGCATAGATACAGAAGAGGCACTGAGGAAACACAGGCACTGAACAGGTAAGCATGCTCAACCTGAGAGAGAGGATGTCAGATGCTTGTGAGTTTAGGACCATCAGACAGATACATTCCTATTAAAGGAATTGACATATCAGGTTATGAGGTACTGAAAATATTAAAACAAAAATTATTAAACAATAGATTTTCTTGTTGTGATTCAAAAAGTGTCTGGCCAGCATGGCTCAGTGGTTGAGCATCGACCTATGAGCCAGGAGGTCACGGTTCAATTCCCAGTCATGGCACATGGCCGGGTTGTGGGCTCGACTCCCATGCAGGAGACAGCCAATCAATGTCTCTCTCATTATTGATGTTTCTCTCTCTCTCTCCCTCTCTCTTCCTCTCTGAAATCAATAAAAATATAT
>NW_006283436.1:444205-447043 GCF_000327345.1 Myotis davidii
ACTGGCTAATGAATGAGAATTAGCCTGAAAATGTAATGGTCAGGCTAATTCATTCATTCTGCCTAACACATTACTCACTATGAATCAATAATCTAACATTCTGGATTCCTACCTCAATCTCTGTGTGGGCTATTAGAAAAGAGACAGCACCTGAGTTTGATCAAGACATTAACATCAAAAAGTAGAACTAGTTTATGCCCCATAAAACCAGGCTCTGGCCTATAATAAATTCATTTAAATGCTGCTTTAAAAAAATTTTTAGAATTTAACCCCTTTTTTTTTTTACACCAAACCCCTTTAAATGTGATTCTTTTGATTTTCTAATATAATTAAAACATTATGCAATCTATTAGCCTATTACCAAATTATAAATATAAAAATAGGAAGTCTGTGTCCTACATTAAAAATCAATGTATCACCCAATATTAAGTGCTAATGATAAAATAGCAATTTTTTTAAAAAAATATATTTTATTGATTTTTTACAGAGAGGAAAGGAGAGAGATAGAGGGTTAGAAACATCGATGAGAGAGAAACATCGATCAGCTGCCTCCTGCACACTCCCCACTGGGGATGTGCCCGCAACCAAGGTACATGCCCTTGACCGGCATCGAACCTGGCACCCTTCAGTCTGCAGACCGACGCTCTATCCACTGAGCCAAACCGGTTAGGGCTTGATAACTTTTTTTGCCGGGTTGTGGGCTCGACTCCCATGCAGGAGACAGCCAATCAATGTCTCTCTCATTATTGATGTTTCTCTCTCTCTCTCCCTCTCCCTTCCTCTCTGAAATCAATAAAAATATATTTTTTTAAAAAATAGCCAACTATCTGATAATTTTTCTTTTCATATATTTATCTATATAGAGAAAATGTAATGGTCCGGCTAATGAATGAGAATTAGCCTGAAAATGTAATGGTCAGGCTAATTCATTCATTCTGCCTAACACATTACTCACTATGAATCAATAATCTAACATTCTGGATTCCTACCTCAATCTCTGTGGGCTATGATAGAAAAGAGACAGCACCTGAGTTTGATCAAGACATTAACATCAAAAAGTAGAATTAGTTTATGCCCCCTAAAACCAGGCTCTGGACTATAATAAATTCATTTAAATGCTGCTTTAAAAATATTCTTAGCATTTAACCTCTTTTTTTTTACACCAAACCCCTTTAAATGTGATTCTTTTGATTTTCTAATATAATTAAAACATTATGCAATCTATTAGCCTATTACCAAATTATAAATATAAAAATAGGAAGTCTGTATCCTACATTAAAAATCAACGTATTGCCCAATATTAAGTGCTAATGATAAAAATAGCAATTTTTTAAAAAAATATATTTTATTGATTTTTTACAGATAGTAAGGGAGAGGGATAGAGAGTTAGAAACATCGATGAGAGCAAAACATCGATCAGCTGCCTCCTGCACACTCCCTACTGGGGATATGCCTGCAACCAAGGTACATGCCCTTGACCGGAACCGAACCTGGGACCCTTGAGTCTGCAGGCTGACGCTCTATCCACTGAGCCAAACCGGTTAGGGCAAAATAGCAAATTTTTAATGTTCTGACAATTATGGTGGAAGTCTAAAAATAACAGAAATACTTTGGAAAAATTATTTTTCATGTAGGTAAGAAGCTTATCAATAGTGGTAAAGGTAGCATAAACTCATAGTCTATGAAAATCTATAATTATGCAAAAAATTAAAATAAAATATGCAAATAAAATTTGACTGAATTTAAGTCTCACAACATGGTGAATTCAAATATAGACTCATTCCAAACACTAAAATACTAAATAAAATATAGCAATTAAACAAACAAAAACATAGCTACACTTTTAGAAAAGAAAAATGCTAGGGCCCTACAGGGTTTGGCTCAGAGGATAGAGTGTCGACTTATGGACTAAAGGGTCCCAGGTTCAATTCTGGTCAAGGGCACATGCCCAGGTTGCGGGCTCGATCCCCAGTGGGGAGCATGCAGTAGGCAGCTAATCAATGATTCTCATCATTGATGTTTCTAGCTGAAATTAATAAAAATATATTTAAAAAAAGAAAAAAGAAAGAAAAATGCTAGGTGTCAAGAACTTGAAGTCTGAAGAGCAAAGCACATGAGATACACTTTAAAATAAGATCTGAAATACAAGATAAAGAAAATGTGAAGTGAAAAATAAGCCCAGCATGCAATGGATAGGCAGGGTATTATTATGAGGACAGGGGACATGGTCTTGGTTCCAGAAAAGCCACAGTTGGAATTGTAGTCACTGAATGAGACTTGGACCCTGGGAAATCTTCCCTCTTCATGAAAATGAAATTAAGAGAAATTATACCCTTGGGCCAGAAGTCATAAATAAATTTTCTTTTTAACTAAAATATGTGTGTGTGTGTGTGTGTGTGTGTGTGTATTGAGTGGCCAGATTATTATGACCACCTGACGTTTGTAGGCAAATTAGCCATACACTGCATCTTATGGGATATGGAAGCCGAAGGCCTGTTCAAGCACCTTTGCTGTCTGCAGTTACCAAGATAAAACGTCTCCAACTCGCACAGGAACACAAGGATTGGACAGTCGAGCATTGGGAAAAAGTCATGTGGTCCAATGAATCACGTTTCCAGTTGCATCATGCACATGGCAGAGAGAATTTGGCGGAAACAGCATGAAAGCATGCACCCCACATGCATGAGTACAACCCTTTAAGCTGGTGGAGACAGTGTTATGGTTTGGGGGCATGTTTTTCTGGCATGATTTGGGCCCTTTAATTCGTGTGGAACAACGTCTGAATAGCACAACATACCCAAGTATCATTGCTGATCAGGTTCATCCTACCATGATGAT
>NW_006283436.1:447365-456409 GCF_000327345.1 Myotis davidii
CCCCCAAAGGGATACACACTTAAGTGCTAATAGCTCAATTAATCTTTCTTTTTTTAATATTTAGCCCATTGGAATTAATAATTACTCAAAGTGTATAAACATTTTTTGGGATACCCTGTATATATACATATACATACACAGGGTGAGGCAAAAGCAGGTTTACAGTTGTGAGTATGCAAAACAGAGTTTATTTCTATGTTATTATTTATTATTGTATTATTTTTCATACAAATAATTATAAACCCACTTTTGCCCTACCCTGTTTACAAGTATTTTAAAAATGATTTGGTACAACGTAAAAAATAGAATCCTACAAAGAAAGACAAATAAAAATAATAAGAGGGCTTCAGAGGGAAATCAAATAAACATAAAAAAAAATGAAGCCTGGCCTGCATGGCTCCAGAGTTGAGCATCGACCTGTGAACCAGGAGGTCATGGTTCAATTCCCTGTCAGGGCACATGCCTGGGTTGCAAGCTGGATCTCCAGTGTAGGCATGCAGGAGGCAGCCGATAAATGATTCTCTCTCATCATGGATGTTTCTCTCTCTATCTATATCTTTCCCTCTCTCTTCTTCTCTGAAATCAATAAGAAAAAAATAAATGAGAAATATGATTATTAAAACTGAGAGCCGGTTTTAAGAGATTAACATCAAATAAAGCTCACATTAAGAAGAATATATCAAAGTATGCATTTCTATATTCATTGTGGCATTATCTATAATAATAAAAGCATAATATGCTAATTAGACCAGACATCCTTCCAGACGACCTTCTGGACAAAGCCAGGGTTGCGAGGAAAGCCTGGGTCCTGGGTGCCTCCGGGTGCCCTGAGGGAAGCTGGTGCCAGCAGCCAGGGGAAGTAAAGCCTTCTCTTTCAGGAATTTGGTGCATCAGGCCTCCAGTTTATAATAATCAAGATTTGAAAGCAGCCCAAGTTTCCATCAGTAGATGAACAGATTAAAAAACACCTGTGGTACATTTACACATTGGAATACTACTCAGTCATAAAAAAGAACACCTTACATTTTGCAACATCATGGATAGATCTGAAGAGTATTATGCTAATTGAAATAAGCCAGTCAGAAAAGACAAGTACCATATGATTTCACTCATACAAGGAATCTAACGAACAAAATAAACTAACAAACAAAATAAAAAGTCTCATAGATAAAGAACAGACTGACAACATATCAGAGAGAAGGGGGTTTGCTTGGCTCTGTGAAAAAGGTGAAGGGATTAAGTAAAACAAAAACAAAACAACTCATAGACGCAGACAAAAGCATGGTGATTAGCAGAAAAGGAGGGTAGGGAGAGATAGAAGAGGGTGTTGGGGGGATAAATGGTAATGGAATGAGACTTGGCTTGGGCTGGTGCACATATAATACAATATACAGATGGTGTAATATAAAATTGTATACCTGAAACCCATATAATTGTATAAACCCATATCATCCCAATAAATTCTATAAAAAAGAATATATAAACTAAAAACTAAGTAACACTATATTATCCAGGAAACAGAAAGGATGAAGTAGAACATACAAATCAAGACTCATTGAGGTTTAAATGAGAGGATCCTACTTATGCTGCATAAAAGATTCAACAGAAGAGAATAAAGTTAATTGGAAATAGGCAAATTTCAAATAAATAATGGCTGAAAAAATTTCAGAACACGTGAAAGACATGAACCTTTATAAGCATAAACCTTAAATAAGTGAGTTTTCTTTCCAATTAATAAATATAAATCCAGACCTAAGTACATTATGATGAAAATAATTTTAAAAGCATTTAAAAACTTTAAAGAATATCAAGTGTAAAAGAAACTTATTACTTACAAAAGAACTAAGACTTTATAACAGTTTATATCTTAGCAAAAATGTAAGAGACAAATGGCATAATATCTTCAAATGTCTGAGAAAAAAATATCATCCACCAAAAGTTCAAGAGTTCCAATGAAATAATTTCAAATATTAATGCAAAATAATGGCATTTAAGACAGAAAATTTGATCATTTTAGATTCTGATTGAAAAGTCAATTAATGACTGCTCTTTGATAAAAAATAAATTAAATCTTGAAGGTAGAATGATAAGCAAAGAAATTGCTTGTAGTATTCTACATAAATTATTTAGAATTTTTGATAGATTTAGGCTTTACAATAAAAAGTCACAATTACTGATTTAGTGGGCAGTTAGCACAATTAGAGTAAAAAAAGCCAGGCTACTTGAGAGTGATTGGATTAAAATTTTCAAGGTCTTTTGAATTATTTAGAGGCAGTGAAGATAAACTGATTAAATTTAGACATGATTGAGACAACTGGCCACATTAAAAATTTAAGGCTAATCACTAAAATAATGAAAATTGAATGATAATTACCAAAAAAATAGAATATGGAAAGGGAAGAATAAATTAATTATTAAAAATCTAGTGGAAGATAAAAAGGTGGAGAAAGCAAATAAGCAAAATATATGGTAAAAAGAAATCAGAAAATATTATAGAAATAAGGCCAAATATAACAGCAATCACAACAAATTATTATCATATTCAACCAAAGATTGGAATGCAGATTCTCAGATGGAAAACAATAACTATACAAATTCAGTTATAATCTGGTTATAAAATTAGTCACAATAGTCTAGGCTATGCAGTGATAAATTAACTCCACTATTTCAGTGGCTTAAAGAAGCAAATAGTCAACTCTCTGATGAACCTGAAATATATTGGCTAGATATCCTCTATTTATGAAACACGATCACCACACCAGAGGACACTCTTGCTCACTGGCCAGGTCTAGCCACTACTGAAAAAGACTGGTAAAAGAGAGCTGACATACATAATATGGTAAGCACTATATCTTTTACACACATTTAAATGCAACTCCAAAATGTTGAAAATAAAGGGACAGCAAGATACAACTGGAAATTAAATGGAAAGAAAGCCAGTGTAATCATTTAATAATTGAAATTGACTTTAAGTTAGAAGAAATCACTATTAGAAAAAAAAAATTTACTAGGAAGATATAATAATTCTTAAATTGTATTCACTTAACAAGACAGTCTCGAAATATATATAAAAATTAGAGAAATATAAGGAAAAGCTGGCAAATCCACTAACATACAGGTGAAATACATGTATCAGAAATTTATTAATAATTATATTCAGTTGAAATATACTTAGAATTGTGTTGTACATATAATAAAATATTTTTATTTTAAAGACAAAAGCATACAAAACATACAAATGGCAATAAAAATGTGATGTAATAGACAATACATTTATGTACATGAGACCACATATAGAATGTACACTTTTTCCAAATACATACAAAATTTATAAAAATTGACTATGTACTATCTATGAAATAAGTTTAACAAATCCAATCCATAATCAGACTAAATCCTCTTGCCTAAATGTAATGGAATTAGAAGTAAAATATCTATGAGGCACAAATACATTTGAAAATTTAAATTACATTTGTAAATATTTCTTTAGTCAAAGAATGAATCACAGTGGAAATTGTAAAATATTTTGAACTGCAAAATAAACTACAATATATCAAAACTTATGAAATACTAGAGGCCCAGTGCATGAATTCATGCACCAGTGGGGTCCCTTGGGTTGGGCTTTGGGATCAGGCCAAAACTGGCTCTCTGACATCCCCCCAAGGGGTCCCAGGTTGCGAGAGGGCACAGGCCAGGCCGAGGGACTCGACTGGTGCACGATCAGGGCCGGGAAGGGATGTGGAAAGTTGGCCAGCCCGGAAGGGACCATGGTAGGGCTCCAGGTCGTGTCCAGCCTGTCTCACTCAGTCCCGATTAGCTGGACCCCATCAGCAAGCTAACCTGCTGGTCAGAGCGTCTGCCGCCTGGTGGTGAGTTCACGTCACAGCGAGCAGTTGAGTGGCCTTAGCATATCATTAGCATATTATGCTTTGATTGATTGAATAGATGACCAGATGACTGGAGACTTAGCATATTAGGCTTTTATTATATAAGATAATACAAATTTTAAAAGATTTTTATGAGCTAAAAATTGGATTTAAAAATTGACACAAAAAATGAAGAGAGAAAGCCGAAAGAGAATAGAAGGGAGGATGTTATGATAAAAGCAGTAAATCAAGGGAGAGATAGTAAAAAATTAGTAGAAAGTGAAACCAGAAAGTCTTTAAAAAATACAAATTAAATATTGCTTTAGAGACATTACTGGCTAGAAAACAAAGCAAAGAGACAAAAATGATTAGAGATTATAAAAATGGATATACAAATACCATAAAGAACTTCACTAAAGTGTACATACATTGCATATTCTTTCAGAAAAATATAAATTACATAAATTCAGTCATATTGATACAGAATGACTGAAAAGATGTGTAACTCTGGGGAAAATAAAATTTCTAGTAAAAAAAACTTGTAGAAAAGCACCCTTAATTAATAAGTAATACTTTCTAATGCAAATTGTTCCACACATTATGGGGAAAAAAATAAATGTATTCCCCACTCATTTTATAACACTAGCAAAACCTTGATATAAACCTGGGCAATGATAGAATAAGAAAGGAAACATGGGATAATTAAACTTATAAGCACATATGCAAAAATTCTAATTAAATGATTGATGAATCAATTTATGAAACAGCTTTTATGACGAGAAAGGTTTAGTCAGTAATTAAAGGATGTATTAATTTTAGAATATCTGTTAATATTATCTTCTACTTTAAGCTATCATATGATCATATAATTATCACAATAGAGAAAAAGCATTTAGTAAAATTTGACTTTTACTTTTGATCCAAAATTGATAGCAAGCTAATAATATTCGGGAATTTCTTTAGGTGTTTTGACCTAATATTATAGTAAATATCATACTAAATGGTAAAATTTTAGATTTATTCCTTTTAATCAGTAATAAAGCAAGGATGTTTATAACCACCTCTATTAAACAATGTATTCTATATAATAAAGAGGTAATATGCAAATTAACCCTCACACCCTGACAAGATGGCTGCCTAAGATCAGGCCAGCAGGGGGTTAGTGAGGGACAACCAAACAACTGAACAGCAGGCTATGTGGGGTGACCAGGTCGGCAGTGGGGCAGTAAGGGGCGACCAGGCTGGTGGGGGGAGGAAGTTAGGAGTGACTAGACCAGCAGGGAGGGGGCAGTTGGGGGAGACCTGGTCAGAAGTGGGGGGCAGTTAGGGGTGACCAGGACAGAAGGAGGGCCAGTTAGGGGTGAGGCAGTTGGGGGCAATTAGGCTGGCGGGGGTGCAGGCTGGGCTGAGGGGACCACCCTCCTGCCCTCGTGCATGAATTTCCTACACCGGGCCTCAAGTTAATTATATTAAAGAACCAAGGTCAATGAAAGAAGGTTGAGAAATTTGAAAAATAGAAACAGTAAGGGGAAATTTCCATTAACAGATAATATTGTTACTATTGTAATAACCTGGTCATTAATAAGAAGAAAGGAGTCAAAAGGTAGCCCACATAGTATAGGCATGCCATTTTTCAGCTTTGCCAAAAGCTGCATTTTACACTCCTAGTCTGTTCCCCTCTCATTGATGAGGGAAGGGACTGGACCAGGGGTCCTCAAACTACAGCCTGAGGGCCACATGTGGCCCACCAAAAACATTTATCCGGCCCGCTGGGTGTTTTTGCCACGGCTGCCTGTCCTGCTTAGCAGCCAACTCGCCCCGGGCCCATAGTGCGCATGTGTGGAATGTCTGAGTGACAGTGACTGGACAAAGGCAGTTTAGACACTACCCCAGTAATGTATAAGTGACATGGGAGGTTAGTTGACGGTCAATCACACCTGGAAACAGGTAATTGGCCAGGATGAGTGTGGCCACTGCAAGTACATCAAACCTAAATATTTAAATTTCTAAGCAAATAAGTGAGCCCTTGGCTTCCTCCCAAGCTCTCTCTCAAGGAACTCCTGCTGCAGGGGGCTGCACTCCCTTGCACCTGCATGGACGGATGGACTTTAGTCTGGCCTGAATGCCAGACTTTACCCGGCTACAACATGGAGCAGACACTCCAGACACCGGCCCTCATTCTGATTCTCTTGAATTCCCAAATGCCCCACTTCCAGAACTGGCATGGGACAAATGGTACATTGTAACCCAAGAAATGTAACTCCATGCCAGTAAAGCCTTCTTCCACATTCCACCCTCCTATGGGGGCTTCTAAAAGTGCTTCTTTCAGTGGTACCCCAAGAACCTCGCTCCCCAAAAACAACAGGGGAGTTTCATCCCCAGCAGCACCATGAAGGTGCATTTAGAAAATTCACAAGATTCTCAAAACAAAATTTAGATCTAATGAGAGAATTCAGTAAGCTTTCTAGATACCAGATAAGTATACATATGAAAATTATTTTATTCACCAAAAATGTATTATTAAAAGAAATTCTGTTAATTAAAGTAACAAAAATATAAAAAGTACCTAGTAAAGATTAACCAAAGTAATTTGTAAAGAAAACAATTTTTTATTAATAGACAAAATAAAGATTTAGATAAATGTAGAGAGATACCCTCATCACAAATGGAAAGATTCAGTATTGGGAAAATGGTAATTCTCCCTAAAGGAATCTATATTTATTAAATACCAATTGATTTTCCAGAAACTTTTGAAGAACTTGAGAAGCTAATTCTAAAATTAATGTGAAGAACAAAGGGTAAGTAGAATCCAAGATGAGTTTAAAGAAGAAGAGGAGAACACATACTATAAAATATTAAGCATTTTTATACAGGTAATGTAAAACGTATCTGTATATATATTTAAAATTATAGTATACAGTCTGTTTATATAATGATGTCACATATATATATAAACTATATTATAATATGTAATCATCTTATATATTAATTATGTATCAAATATTTTATTTAATGTATTTAATATAAAATATAGCTATAGTATTTTAAAATTTAAATATATAGTTTGTACATATAAACTATAGTAAACGTAATTGAATTTTTTATAATGGAATGGTTTAAAAGTGAATCCGAGTACAATGAAATGATTAACAATTGGCATGTTAAAAACAAAACAAAAAGGTGAGTTAACAGAGAAATCACCTGATGAATGTAACAGTTCATCTGTGATAGAGATGGTATTACAAGTCAATTGGAAATGAGTGATGTGTATATTAGTCTAGAATCTAATCAGGAGCCAGAAAATACACTGAAATTTAAAGATGAAAAATTGATAATAATTACTTTTGTGATAAAAGTGTAAAAGTGCAACAAGGCTACCCTAGAGCTGAGAGAGGATATCCAAAGAAGGGAAACTTGGAATGAGAGTCCAGAAGGTGTGCTCACAGCCTACCCCTGTCAGAGAAGCCCACGGATTGCTGGGCTAGAACAGGACAGAGCAGGCAGTGTCTGCCCTGCATGTTCTAGGAAGATGGTCACTGGCCACCGCCAGGACTGAACAGTGGCCAAGGATTTGAGTGCTGCAGAAACGCAGCTGAACACCAGCAGATTTCCCCCAACATCTGCACCACTGACCAACCTTGCAGCAGAACAAGAGGCAGCAGAAGGAAACAAACCTGAACCAGGAAGAGAAGCCCTCTTCCTATTGGAGCCCTCTCCTGACAAAGCTTAACATCCTGCCATTACAAGGGAGAAATGTTAATGATGACAGTCCACGTGACACAGCAGGAACTAGCAAATACTGAATCTTCACTATTTGAAATATATGAAAACTTGTTTACTCTAAGTACTACTTTGGGACCACTAATTAAAATACCCATGAAGTACAATAAATTTCACAACCATAAGTAAAAATTTGAAAGGCAGAAATGACAAAATTTTGATGAGACTTTAGAAAAGTTCCCTCAAGGAATATAATTATAAACTGTTATATTTGCTACTAACAGCAATTGGCAAAACTAAAAAAGTTAGTATATTTGTATTTCAGGTCCCAACAAGTCTAGGTGCATATTTCTAGAAAACCTTTCATGCATATGTAAAAGAAAGCATGTATGATGATTTTCAATTCAACATTATCCATAACAAAAAAAAATTAGAAAACAACCTACCTATATACCTACTAATAAACAAATTATTATATATTTATACAGTGGGATGTTATGTATCCGTTAAAATAATGTACAGGAAAGATGCACCAACAGGAAAGTATCTAGAAAAGAAAAATCAGTAAAATAGAAACATCAAGTTTCAAAATAATATTAGTTTAATAACATTAGAGAACTTATATGTAGGCTTATATCTCCTATACTAGAGGCCTGATGCACGAAATTTCTGTGTGTGTGCGTGTGTGTATGTGTGTGTATGTGTGTGTGTCCCTCAGCCCAGCCTGCACCCTCTCCAATCAGGGACACTCAAGGGATGTCTGGCTGCCCATTTAGGCCTGATCCTGGGACAGGCCTAAACGGGCAGTCGGACATCCTTCTCAAAATCCAGGACTGCTGGTTCCCAACCGCTTGCCTGCCTGCCTGCCTGTCTGATTGCCTCTAACCACTCTCCTGCCAGCCTGTAGAATGCCTAACTGTTTCCCTGTGGCCTGATTACACCTAACTGCCCTCCCTTGCAGGCCTGGGTTCCCCCAAACTGCCCTCAACTTCTGCCCTGCCTGTCTGATTGCCTCTAACCACTCTCCTGCCAGCCTGATTAATGCCTAACTGTTTCCCTGTGGCCTGATTACACCTAACTGCCCTCCCTTGCAGGCCTGGGTTCCCCCAAACTGCCTGCCTGTGTCTGATTGCCTCTAACCACTCTCCTGCCAGCCTGATTAATGCCTAACTGTTTCCCTGTGGCCTGATTACACCTAACTGCCCTCCCTTGCAGGCCTGGGTTCCCCCAAACTGCCCTCCCCTGCAGGCCTCTCCCCCCAACTGCCCTCAGACTCAGCTGCTGAAAGCAGGTTTCTCGACTTTGTTTACCTTCTGTATTTGAAACTTTGTTGCAACTCCAGCTCTGAGATCCTGGCTGACTGAAAGCAGGTTTCTGGGGTTTTGTTTAGCTTCTATATTTGTAACAATGTTTCTTAGAGTTCAGCTGAGAGGCTGGCAGCCTCAGGCAGGGAACCTG
>NW_006283436.1:458658-458928 GCF_000327345.1 Myotis davidii
GTAAGTATGTAATATATATATTATCTATAATATCAAAAACAAGGTTACATATGTAAGCAATAGACTCTTCTAATTTTATGATATGAGAAACACATCTAATGATAGGTAGCTAGGTAGACAGATAAATAGTTGGGGAAGAAGGAAGTAGGGAGGGAGAAGGATATAGACAACCAATTATTCCAACAATATTTATTGACTACTTTATTCTTCCTCTCCTATTTTATTTTTATTTATTTATTGATTGATTGATTGATTTAATATATTTTATTG
>NW_006283436.1:459770-464700 GCF_000327345.1 Myotis davidii
TTGTCCCTTGAACAACATGTGGTTAAGGGTGCCAACCCCGACTCAGTGGAACATTCTTGTATAACTTTTGACTCTATAGTAGGTCCTTCACATTAGTGGATTCAACCAAGTGGGGATAGAAAAGAGTAATTTTTTAAAATATATTTTATTGATTTTTTTACAGAGAGGAAGGGAGAGATAGAGAGTTAGAAACATTGATGAGAGAGAAACATCGGTCAGCTGCCTCCTGCACACCCCCTACTGGGGATGTGCCCGCAACCGAGGTACATGCCCTTGACCGGAATCGAACCAGGGACCTTTTAGTCCGCAGGCTGAGGCTCTATGCACTGAGCCAAACCGGTTTCGGCTTCCTCTCCTATTTTAAATACTCTTTTTATAATGTACTAAGTTCTGCTAAATGTGTTGATATATTTCTTGGCTTTCCATCTCATCCCATTCGTCCATTTTTTCAGCCCCTGCAGCAATACTACACAATTTTAAACACTATACCAGGTATCTCAATAGCAAGGCTTGATATTGGGTACAGTAAATCATATTTTCTTGTTTTATGAAATTATCTGAGCTAATCTAGTCATTTTCTCGAGGTCTTTAATTTTTCTACAACTCTTTAAGGAATAGACTGAATCAGCCTTAAATCCCTCTGACATTTACAAAGTACCTACTGTGTCCAGGACAGGCACCACCTACTTTCCAAATTAAAAGCGAAATACTTCTATTGACATGTATTAACATTTTAGAGACTCAAATTTAAAGCTGAAAATATAAACCCTGTGGGCAAGGAGGATCAATTTTAGAATTCCTTATCTAGGAAGAAGATATTTATCTTACATTTGTCTTAAGGATAGATTTGAAAGTTCACTCATCTGGTTTAGAAGCTTCCTTTCATCTTGCTCCATGTTTCTCAAATGTTAGTGTGCATATGTAAACTATGCAGCATTATATGCAAACTTTATCCATCAGGTTAAAGGTTAGTTTGGCCCTAGCCAGGTGGCTCAGTTGGTTGAAGCATCATCCCAGTCAGGGTGCATAAGGGAGACAACCTATTCTCTCTCTCTCTCTCTCTCTCTCTCTCTCTCTCTTCTTTCTCACTTTCCTTTCCACCCTCTCTACCTGTCTCTAAACATATTCTCAAGTGAGGATTTAAAAAAATGAAAAGTAGGTGCTGACTTTAGAATCTGAACCTTGAGTAAATTCACTGGTGTAGGGAGAGGGTATAGGGTTAAGCCTCGGACTGACCTGTTGGCAAAGCCACAAACAAGTCCCAGCTTAGAGGGCACAGCCCTTTTATCATAATTAGGCTTGACCTTATGAGGTTCCCTAGATCTTATCTGGGAGCTAATGGGCTGTGGGAGGTGTAGCAAGTGCTGCCAAAACAAGTGAAACTCACAAGAACATTGCAACTATGGTGACCACTACCTTGTTTACATCTGGCTATAAAATAAAGGCTCAGGTTGCCTCTGGATCTCTCTCCGTGGCCTCAGCCAGGCGCAGGAAGATCCACCTAGACCAGTGATGGTGAACCTATCACACGCGTGTCAGAGGTGACATGCAAACTCATTTTTTGGGTTGATTTTTCTTTGTTAAATGGCATTTAAAATATAAAATAAATATCAAAAATATAAGTCTTTGTTTTACTATGGTTGCAAATATCAAAAAATTTCTATATGTGACACGGCACCAGAATTAAGTTAGGGTTTTTCAAAATGCTGACACTCTGAGCTCAAAAGGTTCGCCATCACTGCCCTAGACCCAGCTTATTCTCTTTGTCTTTTCTCCATCCTTCACTGCCCCCACTCAGGCTCACCGAACCCTTGGCTGAGCTGGCACGGCACACCCTGGTACCTTTTAATGAACTAAATGCTCAATTTTGGGGTCTACACTACAAGGGACAGAATTATTGTAGAAAGTCTAACAGAAAAAATGTAGATGGAGTTCAATTTCATGACTTAGATTTAGGCAAGAAATGGGTTTTCAAATGAAACAAATATCTTAAAGGATGATATACACACACAGGAGTAAAGTGAGGTACTTAGGGACCTAATGCATTTATATAGTTGTGCAAGTGGGCACTATACAATACAAGGGGGCTCATTAACACTGTGATGAGCCTCTGTGAATTGTACAGTGCACAAAGAGTACAGCAATATCTGACAGACTAAATGATTTTAAAAATAGCAATGATGTTAATCTCATTTAATTAGGTAGGTAAGCTGCCCAATATCAAAGAACTGCAGATCTTAAGACGGAAAGAGACGTGGGCAAGTAAGATGCTGCTGACATTTTCACTTTGCACACTGGAGGATTGTGTGCTCACAGTCATAAAAGATGGCAGAAATGTTAACTTCTAGTATTATTACATAAAAATAGTGATTGCCCTGCCTATTCCTTCTCTAAGGCAAATTATGTTAATTGGTGGTCACTCTATAGTCATGTGATCTTCCCACCACTTCTCAGCCATTCACTATTAGACTAAGTCTAGCTGATCCGTGTGCTGGCAACCATAACCTATGGGGCACAGAAAGATAAGCTGAGACAATCAGACATCAGAAAATTTAGTTACTGAGAACTGTCAACACTTTTTTCCTCTCCTTTTGTACTTCCCATTAATTCAATGTTGCAACACTTTGCACACATATACACATACAAGCACGTGTTATATAACACGTACACGTACACACACACACACACACACACACACACACACACGCTTTTTTAGTTAGACAAAATAATTCTATTGTTTGGTAGCCAGAAAAGCCTAAAATTTCAGCAGCTCAATACATACAGGTTATTTCCTGTGCATGCAAAGTTCACTCCATGCCCAGTGGCTCTCTAGGACAGCTCCCTTCCAAACAGTGATTTAGGGAACCAGGCTAATTTGATTTTGAGACACTGCTGCCTCAACATGTGGAGTCCAAGGTCACTTAGCAGAAAAAATAAGAAGAGGTGAATTCATACTTTGTTCTTAAGGGTCTCTACCTGTTCACAGCTCCCTGGTCAGAATTAGTCACACTGTCATGCTTAATTCTCAGTGGACTACGAGTTCTGTCCACCCACCAGGAAGGGGAGGAGAACCAGATATAGTGAGCACTACTCATGTATTTAGACTCCATACTCATATAAGTAACATGTATGTAGAGTTTAACAAATAGGTATGAAAGCATCGACCATCTAGCGGCAGAGGGGAAAACTGAAACACTGCCCCCAGCCCTGAGGGTTCTCAGCCTGCCTTCCACAATCATAGGCTCTCCCTCCTCCCTGGAGGCGACTGCCGTCCTGACAGGTAATCATAAATGTGGCCAGAATGACCAGCTGACTTCAAGGTTGTAAGCCAAAGAAAACATAATAGTGTTACCCTCAATTAAATTTAAACTTAACCAAGTTACTTTTTGAGCTGATGTAACATTTTTCAGTTTATATTTTGACGTACTGAACACGTTTTCTGTCATAAAAAACTCTTACTAGCATTAACATGCTATTATATTGTTATACCAAACCACATTTTTAATTTATATTATTTAAAGATATTAAAATATAAGCTTTATTGAATCATAGCATAAAATTTTGACACTAACAGTTATTTTAGCATTTTGTTTTTGATTAACTGGAAGAGAAATGTGTAAAATTGGTAAACCTCACATGAGGATTATTTAGAGAGTACATATTCTTTTTTCGTTTTATTTTTCCAGTTGTTAAAGTAATTTGGATTTAAATTTACAGTGTGTTTACACGAGTGCCTGTTTTCTAAAGACAGTACCTAAATGCTGAAAAGATGAAAAAGCATCTAACTACCTTCAGAGAAGCACTGGGGAGGGTGCTAAGCATTTAGACCCTATTGTATTTTCATAATAAATAAGAAAATAATATAGATTAAAATCAGTTTATAGAGATTTGTTTAGTTTTTCCTTTAATACTTTATTTTTATGAACAAAGACCAGCCTTAATGATCCACTGCTGGTTGATAGTCCTCCGTTAGCCCTCTCTGGAGATTACCGTTGCCTAGAGAAAACTGTCTTACCAAGTCATGCCCTCTTCATAGGGTCAAATCTAATGACTTGTCCAAGTGAGAGCATAAAGGCCCACTCCCTTGGCTCCCACTGAGGACAACTCTGAAGGGCGTAGCTTCTTAGTCTCCACTACAGCCTTCTACCTGCCAGTCCTGTTTCCTCCCCTTCCCTGCCACAATTTATTGACCTCTGGGCACTCCCTAATAAACTTCCTGCTTCTCATGGTGCTCAACCTACAATAGCCACCTCACCTCAAAATTAGCAACATTAACACAGACACACACACACAACTTGTGAATGAAAACCTTTTAGCAACATAAAATGCCTTTTAGAAAAAAAAATTAATGCTTACCTTGAGAAAAAATCGGAGTTAATAAAAGGGCCAGTTTAGTATACACAAGGGGGAAGAGAGCTAAACCATGGTTGATAATTGTGACCAGATGATGTGTATGTTAGTCTTTTTCCTAACCTATTGTTATGTGTATTTAAATATACTCATTAATAGAGTTTGGCAAGATTAAAAGGTTATTAAAATACAATTGGCATAGGGAACAGAAAGATAAATGTAAACACATTAAACAAGACCACACTGCCATATTAATGTAAAAAGAATCCATTAATTAAAATAACTTTATTGAGAATTATAATTGGTTAATTAATTTTCTATAGTATAGAATATATGCCTATTCTCTGTATTCTTCTTTTTTGTTTATCCATATTAGTTAAAATGCATACGGTCCTTGTGAAATAGTAAAAAAAGTATACTTTGAAATTATTCTGAAACATATTTAATCCATCCCTTGCTCAAATATGACTAAATCATCTTTTTTTTTATCCTCACCCAAGGATATGTGTTTTTTTAAATAAATTTTAGAGAGAGAGGTTGGGAGGGGGAGAAAGAAAGAGAGAAAAAGAGAGAGAGAGAG
>NW_006283436.1:464724-469845 GCF_000327345.1 Myotis davidii
GAGAGAGAGAGAGAGAGAGAGAGAGAGAAACATCAGCCTTTTGGTGTAAGGAACAATGCTCCAACCAACTGAGCCACCCAGCCAGGGTTAATTTAAATCTTCAGATGAAGGAAAAGGCGCCGATAAAGGTCTTTAATGCCATGTTCCTTGTATGACGTGTAATTTCACATTCATTTCCTAAAATGCACATGTATAAATTGACAGCATCAATGGCTTAATTTATCTCTATGGAATTCTTCCTTGAATTTTAGAAGGTAAATAGGAATAACCTGAAAAAATTTCTGTATCTGCTTTAGTCTGGTTGGGTTTGGGGGGGGCCAGGAACTAGCAGGAGTTAGAAGTATGGTGGTGAGGGAGGTGGGAGTATTCTGTAGAACAGCAATTTCAACCTTTTCATCTCATGGCACATATAAACTTAATTACTAAAATTCTCTGGCACGCCAAAAAAAAAATGCTATATATTTCCCCATTATGATTCATGCACATTGGACAGCTAATGTGTTGGCTGCTGTCATTTTTTTTATTTGACAATCTAAGGAAAAAGAGGTCAGTGCCCTTGACTAAATAGTCAGGAATTGCCTGTTTTACACATTTCTGCAGCACACAGGTTGAAAACTGCTGCTGCAGAGGCTTGGGGCAGTTAATAGGAAAACAGCCTGGGAATGGTTGAGTGCCACTGACCAGAAGCACTCGAGCCAGGAGTCACTCAGGCATTCACCTCTCCTCTGACGAGAGGTAAAATGTCAAACCTCATGAAGGAAAGATGGTAGATGAATAACAGCTATTGACTGACTAGAATTGGTATGCTTACTTGTTATCTTATGTTATGTCGTGGCTTTTGATTACAGGTCAATGGTAGAAAAAACACATGCATCTGCATCTCTCATTTAACTGGACCATGGTGCCCAGCTGGATGGCACAGTGGGGAGTAAGGAAGGATTACTGACAAATCCAACTGGATTAAGATCGGTGTTGCAGTTGGTGAATTTAGCTCTGCCTCTGCCTCATGCTGGCAACCTCTCTTTACTGAAGCACCCCTGTGCTCTCAGGAAAGCCATGTAGGTGCCAGACAGGTCCACAGCTGGGCTGTGCATCCTAGTCAGCAGCTGCTCCCACTGGTGCAGAGGAGTGGGCAGAGAGCACCCGTTCAGGAGGAAATACATGGTCATTTTACCAGCAAAATAGAATTCACCTTTTTACCTCCTTCTGAACTGACACTAAAACCCTTCAATATGGATCTACCATCATTTTATTTTTACATAGTCTTTTTTGATGCAGTTAATATCAGAATTTTATTTGCACTCAAATGGTTTGGATAGCTCTTGAGAAATAAAACACACATATCAAATCAGAAAAGCTTCATGTTGATTTCCTAGCCTCTTCTCTAATTTGCGTATTACCATTGCACAAATTACTCCAATTCATAGTTTAATTCAGCTAAGAATCTATGATGGTTAATTTTATGTGTCAATTTAACTGGACTATGGTGCCCAGATATTTGATCAAACATCCTGAATGTTTCTGTGAAGGTGTATTTGTGTAAGATTGGAATTCAAATCAGTGGACTTTGCATCAAACAGATTGCCCTCCATAACTTGAGAGGTAATCTACTCTACTCAGATTGGCTTCATCCAATCAGTTGAAGGCCTTAATAAAACAAAGACTGACACATAGCCCCACAAGCAAGAAGGAATTCTGCCAGCTGACGGCCTTTGGCCTCAAACTGCAGTGCTTCCTGGGTATCTAGCTTTGTTGTCTACCCGGTAGATTCTAGACTTCCACAATAATCTGAACCAATTCCTTAACATACATATCTCTACTCCTGTTTCTTTCTATATATCCATATATCCCAATGGTTCTGTCTCTCTCAAAAACTTTCATACATACAGAACCCAAATTCAACCTCAGTTACCTTGGAACCAAATGTTTATCACCAATATTCTCTTCAATGGAACAAATATATGTACATGACAAAGGCTATAAAAATGAATAGAGCAAAAAAAGAAAAAGAGAGAAAGAGAGAGAAAACCCATGGACATGGACAACAGGGTGGCGATTGCATGGGGATTATGGGATAGTGGAAGAGGACATAGGAAAAGGGTGACGGAAAAAATAATATAAAAAGAAATCCTGGCTCTGAACTAGTGTCTCTGTAAGAAGTCAGCAGGTAGTACTCTTTAAAAATATTATGTTGATGCTTCTTAAAAACCTTTTTTAGTTAAAAAAAATGTTCAAAGGGGAGTTCATAAAAATCTCATTATTAAACTCTAAGTTTTTTTCAGTATTTAAACCTCTAATCCTTTCAAAGTTTTATCTAGTTATGTTTAATATGACAAAACTATTTTTTATTAACATCAATATATGTAAATTGCTTTAAATTAGTACTTCCTTTACATTTGAAAATTCTATTTATCAATATGATAGGTGGTCCATTTGCAAATCAGCTGGTTTCTTCATAGTTGTCCTAATATAATAAAATTAATGTTGTACGTCATATTCTAAAGTAACCTGGATGATTAATCAACGTGATTCCAGGCTTGAAAATAATTAATCAATATGGGGAATTATGTCCCTGTCCTTCCGCATGAATTGATGTCTGTTCAATGAAGCAGTTTATGGGAGTAACCATTACTAAGAAATCAAGTATAATAATAAATATAAAAATCTCATTTCCCCCCCAATTTTCAATTCCTGGAACTTTTGTGTTACGTTATCCTATTTAAATGCCAGTCTATTTTAACATACACTTTAGTATTAGGAATTACTGATGTTTCAAGACTGTTCTGTTTAAAAAAAAATATCAAAACCCCTCTCAAATCCCAATCAAAGGAACAAAAATATTGCTCTTGGCCTTGGGCTTTGTGATGGTTAATTTTAGGTGTTAATCTGGCTAGGCTCTATGGTGTCTAGTTGTTTGGTCAAACACTACTCCAGGTGTTGCATTGGAGGTATTTGTGGATGTGATTAACATTTGTAGTCAGTTGATGCTAAATAAAGCAGATTACACTCCACAATGTGGATGGGCCTCATCCAATCACTTGAAAGCCTTAAAAGCAGAGACTGAGGTTTCCCATAGAAGAGTTTCCTCTTCAAGAACACAACATAAAAATCCTGCCTGTGAATTTCAGACATGCCAGCCCCCACAATCTCATCAGTGTGTCATGAGCCGATTCTCTCTTCATATGTGGATAGGTGTGTGTCTGATATATAACATATATAGTTGAGCCTTGAACAGCATGGACTTGAACTGTGTGGGTCTACTTTTATGGGGATATTTTAAAATATGTACAGTACTGTAAATGTACTTTCTCTTCCTCATGATTTTCTTATTGTTATTGCCTTTTCTCTTACTTTATTGTAAGAATACAGTATATAATACATACACCAAAACAAATTTATACTGATAGACTTTTTATGTGATTGGTAAGGCTTTGAGTCAACAATAGGCTATTAGTAGTTAAGTTACATGCCAATTTTTAACTATGTAGGGGGTCAGCACCTCTTACTATTTATCTTTATCTTTATTCTACTGATTCAGTTTCTCTGGGTAACCCTAATACAGGCATATACAATATGATGTACATTATAAAGTCTAGTATCCACCTTTTACATCAATATTAAGTTCAGAAAACCAATGCAAGATTTCATTTGCTTCATTATTTTAGCCAATAACTTTGGAGTACATACTCCTTGACTTATTCTTACAACTAGCATGGCCTGAAATATAATAGACAGCCAACTTTTTTGTCCATTCTTTTAGCACCCTATTATAGGCAGGGCAGATTATTTTTTTTAAAGTGGTCTGATTTAGAGTTCACTTAATTGCTCTTTGAAGGTGTTTGAAGGGCAAACACTGGGACTCAAGGTTGTAGATTGAAAATCAAGGCCTAACTGTTAAAGATCCAATCACAATCTGTGTTTCACACTCAGACTGAAAAGGAGCCAAGTTGAAAACCTGACAATAGTGAATTTGAATTTCCTCACAAAACCTAAAATTCTTTCCATCTATTTTATCTATATCAAATAGCTGAAAAGTGGATTATTAAATTAAAATATGTATAATTTTCACTTTATTGTAATGGGTGGGGCAACAAAACACCCTCCATAAAGATGTCTACATCCTAATCTCAGAGTCCAGGAGTAGGTAGCTACCTTACATGTCAAAAACATACTCCCAGACCTGGTGAAGTTAAAGATCGAGAGACTGGAAGCCTCAAGGTAATCAGAGAAGTACTTACAACTGAAAGAGGAAGGCAAAAGGTTTAGAGGCAAAGAAGATGTGACAATAGAAGCAGAGGTCAAATGGACATGGTCACAAGCTGAGAACTGTGGGAAGCCTCTTGAAGCTGGAAAAGACATGAACTAAAGTTCCCTCTAGAACATCCAGAAGGAATACGGCTCTGCTGAAGCTAGAATTTAGAACTGTAGGACCTATTTTGGACTTTTGACCTATTCAACTGAATACTAATGAACATGTGAGTTTTAAACCACTAAGCATGTGATCATTTGTTAAGCAATAGAAAACCAATGCACTTTTTTTTTCCATAGACAGGTCCGAATTTCTGTAAAACTTCTCATAAAGAGTTTATTGTTACTTGCTTTGCTATAAGTTTCCATTGCAGAAATTCTGACTTTGAAGAATTAGTCCTCAACATATTAATTGCCTACCCATTTGCTTATCTTTTCACAGTTGCGTTTGTGAGTAGTGGGACCGCGCTTGTTTTGTTCAAGGCTATATCCTTAGCACAAGTTCAGCACCTAACATACAGAAAATACTCCTTTTTTTTTTAAAGCATCAAGATCTCTTGCTTCCCCCTTTAGGAAATGAAGAAGGGAGCTGAAACATATTTCTTTTTAAAGTGAATAATGACCTGGAGAAAGAAAAGCTAGAAACAATTCTGTCAGCATTCCCATAAGCCTTCTCTTATGTGAATTATCTCTGCTAACCTAACTCAGTAGTTATTCCTCTCACACAATTTATTATACTGATTAAAATTCAACCTTTGGCAAGTTACTTCACCTTTCTGAAACTGTCTTCACATCTGTAAAATAAGGGTAAATGAGAAAGGAGCATGATTATTATAGATTTCCTGAAACTTGGGTTATAGGGAAAGGGAAAGA
>NW_006283436.1:469911-480525 GCF_000327345.1 Myotis davidii
AAGCAAATACAACATGGTAATAATTGCACCTGGATGGTTATGCAACAATCATAGTTGGTGAACATGTAAAAAACTGTTCCGGGGATGGGGGAGACCATACACACACACACACACACACACGAGGCCCGATGCACGAAATTCATGCAAGGGTAGGCCTTCTTTCCCCCGGCTGCTGGTACTGGCTTCCCTCTGGCATCTGGGACGCAGGCTTTCCTTGCAGAGGGAGCCCCCCGACACCTGCTGCAGCCCACTGGTCAGTGGCCTGGTCCTCCCTCAGCAGGGTGATTATGGGGCGATGGCCAGGCCCCGGACCAATCACATCACATCCGCCTTGGCTGGCCTGGCACCAGGGGGTATCGTAGCATGATCCTGGATGGTTGTCTGGATGGTCATTCCATGTTCAGCAGTTCGGTCAATTTGCACATTATGCTTTTATTATATAGGATACATGCCATTATTATCTCCATCATAATCACCATTGATATTATCTTAATTTCCTTATTTTTGCAGGACACTTATTACCAATAGCTCAACTATACTCATGGCAACAACAGCAATTTTAGAGACATCTTGGCAATTTTCTCATATTTCTCTAGAGTTATTTAGAGAAGCAAAGTTAGTCATCGTTACATAATACATCAATATTCCATTGGCACTCTGACTATTCTCATGTTCCTCAGTAGCTTGCAAGGTAGACAGAACACGTTGCTATCCATAGACAACTGCCTCATTTCAATAATCCAGATGACTGTAAAGCAGCTACAGATTCTCCTCATATGTATTCACCCAACCCTCATCAGTTGCACATAAGCAGCACAAATGGAAGGTAGGTTCCAGAAATAGACCCGGGGAGTATAGTTTATGTCCCAGATAGGACCAGGGTAATCGAGTCTCAAAAACAATTGATCCTAGCCCACACCATTTCCACAGTATTCCTGTCTCATTATTCGTAGAATCAGTGATGTGATAGATGGGCTTATTGATATAAATACACTATATACATATATCTTATTGTGTTCTTAGTAGTAATATAAGTGTTATGGCTTCTCAGAACATGACATTCAAAAACTTCCAGCTTGCAGAACCTAAATTAATACCCTTTTTTTACTTCTTTAAAAACCTCATTTAAGCCCTAGCTTGTTTGGCTCGGTGGAGAGAGTGTCAGCCTAGGAGAGTGAAGGATCCCAGGTTTGATTCTGGTCAAGGGCACATGCCCAGGTGCGGGCTCGATCCCCAAAAGGGGGTTTGCAGGAGGCAGCTGATCAATGATTCTCTTTCATCATTGATGTTTCTATCTCCCTCTCTCCCTCTCTCTTCCTCTCTGAAATCAATAAAATATATTTAAAAAAAACTCACTTAATACAGAAAAAGAAGTTGATTGCTTCCTCACTACTCAACAATTGCTATGAAGGGTACTGGGAGACAATGTACTTAATTATTATAAAATACATACATTTAGATTTTTTAAAAAATCAGTGGGTCTTATGGGATTCTCAGCTTTATTCATGAAATTGACTTTTACCGGGACCTTTCCTAGGAACCTAAGAAAATTATACCAGCTGATAAAAGACAACTCTAGCCCTGGCTGGTGTGGATCAATTGGTTGGAGCCTCATCTGTACACCAAAAGGTCATGGGTTTGATTCCAGGTCAGGGCACATACCTAGAATTCAGGTTCGATCCCCGTTTGGGGTGTATACAGAAGGCAACCAGTTGATGTTTCTCTCTCACATAGATGCCTCTATCTGTCTATCTCTCCCCCTCCTTTCTCTTTTTCTCTGAAATCAATTAGAACATATCCTCAGGTGAGGATTAAAACAAAACAAAGAAAAAATAAAACAACTATGGTAACATGTCTTTAATCTTCCAAACCACAAGCTCATATCCGGAAAAATGGTAACCAGATTTTATCATAACCAGAAAAATATTTACCCTGAAATGACTTCTTTAATCCTTTGAATTCATTGTTTAATAAAGAGCCATGTCAAATGTCTAATTTTGCTTTCTTATACAGTTTTTTTCCAATTTGTAAAAGGTAAGTTCAGTTAACATTATAATGAGTTATATACATAATGCATATTACACTCACTAAAGGCATACTATTTTTCCATAAGAACTTATTTTTACTTTTTATTATTTTCCTTCTTTTTTAAGTTTTAAATTATAATTATAGAACATAACATATTCAATATGATGATGGATAATTAGTACACTCTCCCAGCTTTAACCCTGGGAGGGTTAAAATAAAGAGAGGGAAACTATCATTTTCTTCATATGTAATACATATTCTCTTATTTCATCCTGGCAATGACTCTTTTATAGAATCACATGAAAAGTGAAGTAACTCATTTCTCCACTGAAGCACTTTGCCAAGATCCAAACAATCATAGTACACTGTCCACAGGACCTCAGAGAAAATACTGGGGTAATGGACAGGGAAGATATAGAATAGTCAAGTCTGACTTATCTATTCATCCCACATGGCGCTCTGAATCAAGATTTGTACACCAGCACTAGACCTTCTGAGAAAGCTGTGACCCATTCTGAGCAAGGACTGCACACAGCAGATATGGTCCTCTAATGACTGTATAGCTCTCATCCAAGGTAACTCTGATTATTCAGTCCATCTGTACTCTGGGTGACGGTCAAGTGAAGGACTAAACAAGAAAGAATTTGGGGATGGTAACCAAAGGAAGGGCCAGGTCCTCCAGGAAACTTGGGACTTAGGTCCCATGAAGACAGGTTCTCATTAGCAAAAGGTAGCCCCGATTTTCTTCCTGGAGGAGGAGTGTGCCCTCAGATACTTACAGATTTTGATTTCCTTAAGATTCCTGAGTCTACAGAACCATTTCAATATGGCTTTTTGCCACATTTGCAGCACAGAACAGGTTGGCCATCCTCTGTCCTTTGATTTCTCTTCCTACTTGGCCGTTCCATTTCCTCTTGACTCAAATGTGCTTCCTCTCTTGGGGAAGGCACAGGATGCCGCTGACACAACTCCAGAAGAATGTGTGCTTTGGTTTGTTTTTCCAGCTGGTGGGCATGGGCTTTGTGAAAGAGGAAAGTGAAGGAAAAGGTGGGACACCTACTGCTGTTGGCTCAGCTTCTCTCCTTCACCTACAAACTGCATGACCTCGGGCACATCAGGCTGGTGTCTCATACTCTGCATTTGTAGAAAATGAGATAGAGGATGTGATAACATCACACCTGCAAAGAAGAGGTGGCTAACACAATGGGCTTCTAGAAGTCCCTTCCGAGCTCAAGTCCAAAATTATAAAAATAGTAACAGCTAATATAATTGAACGTCTGCTGTGTTCCAAGATTCTTGTTGGTCATCTTGCACAGAGCATCTCTGTTCCTTACAATGTTCTACATGCTAGGTATCACTAGCCATACTTCACAGAGAAAAAAATTCAGAAGTCTCAATAAATTGGTAGAACTCAAAGTTTTAGTTCTTGGTCTACATGACTCTCATCCTTATGTTCTTTCCTTTGTGCTCTGCTGCTCTCAGGTCTATGATTTATACTGTGTGTGATCAACGTTCCCTGTAATTCATGGCCGAAAGCAATCAACCATGTTTCATGAGCAACAGTCTTTGACAGCTGAATATGCACATGAGGAATTTTGTGTTGCAATTAAAATTACAACGAAGTTAATCAGACACATATTTAATGATATGTATAACAGCTATTGTGCTACACATCATTAGGCATAAATGGTAAGCTGTTCATATGAATGAAAATAATTATTTTTACAGTGCTGAAGCAAGCATGATTATGCTCAGACAAGAACTGAGATAGGACAGAAAAGAATACTGGAATAAAAAGAATGGATTCCATTTCTTTATTACTATTATTCAAGCTTTGTGCTAGGTATTTATTTGCATTCTCTCAATCCCCTTAACGATACATGAAGGATATTACTAGTACCAAATCTTTTTTATAGGTGGGAAAACTGAAGCTTAGCTAGTTTAGCGAAATTGTCTAAAGTTGTCCACCTAGTAGTAGTTGGAATGACATACCAATCCAGGTAGTGTCACTCAAAGTACTTCCTCTTACACATTTGTGTCCTACAGCCATCTCTAAATGGAAGAACCATTTATTTATTCTTCTTTCTCATTTCACCAGCTTTGCTCTTCATGGGAATTGCCATCCTGCCTGCAACTAATTTGGCATTATAACACCAGTGTTCATTCTGCCTACATTATTAATTACAACATATGAGCAATTCTTCAACCTCCTGTTACAAAAGCAAAAGTTCATTGGCTTTATTTTATCACGAGGGAAAACAGTGAGAGGTGCATTGGTTAGGACAGGCTAGCTTATGGTGAGGGCAGGGTAACAAACCAAATTTCAGTGGCTTTGAGTTACAAATTGTTGCATGCCTATGACACTATCGAGGCTGAGAGAGTAGTCTCTCCATAGAATAGGAAAAAGAGGAGACTGCAAAACCTTAGCTCTTTCCTTCCCACGAAAAGATGCCATGGAAAGTGAAGTTTGCATCAACCAGAAGCCTGTTGGGAGTCAAAGCTCCAGGACTTCGGCAGGCAAATAAAAGGTTTTCTTATTGATTAAAATAGAGATTTATAAAAGGAAAGTTCGAAGAAAAACATCACTAGCTTTGAAATTTGCCCTCTTTGACCTGAAAGCTCAATTCAGGTATCTCTTAAATTGGTCCATTTCCTTTCCCATCTCCACCCTTTCTTCACCTCCACGTTCGAGATTCCTGAAACGAAGCAGGCAGGGAATATTGTGATTCCTGGTGATCTATATTGCGCTTTGGGTGGCCATTTGGATAGTCATAACATGAACTGACAAAGTATATCATTTCCTAAGTAGAGAAAAATATGCACCAATTTTGAAAACTGTCTGTGCCCTAGGATACACCCAATCACAATGTCATGCTTGAACCAAAGTGCTAAGTGGCCCATAATAGGAATAAACATTGGCCTGATGAGTTTAGTGCATACATTGCTACAAATAACTACATAACAAGGGGGCATGAATTTATATAGCAATAAATTATTGAATAGAATAGTTAATAAACTTAATACCAAGAGGAGTAACCAGTTAGTATTATTGAGAAAATGTGCACTGAACATTTCACAGAAAAATGGTGGTGGTTCTGAGTCAGAGCTCAAAAAACTCACAAACTTCTATCTTCCATTAGGTGATGTGACATTTCTGGATCTCAATTTCTTAATTAAATGATAAGAGAAAAATGAGATATAGCTGAGGTCTTCAGGAACCCTGCCCAGCACGGTCTCCTCCCGAGGCTTAAGTTACATGGCAAAAGCTTTCCTTAGATTCAGCAGGTGAAAGCCTCCAGGAAGAAGCTGAGGAAAGAGGGAAGCAGTTCTTACTTAGATACAGGATTTCAGGTTTAAATGAGAAAATAATGAAAATGTTTTTGTTTCACAAAGATCCAACGGACTCAGAACCCATGCAGTATAAAGACAGCCCTGATGAGCTACAATGCTTTGCATTTCCCTTATGAGAGTTAGGTCAGATGGGTGGGTTTGGCCTCAACTTCCTTGAAAGGACTTCTCTCTCTCTCTCTTTTTAAAAAGAAATATTTTTATTGATTTCAGAGAGGAAAGGAGAAGGAGAGAGAGATGGAAACATCAATGATGAGAGAGAATCATTGATTGGCTGCCTCCTGCATGCCCCCTACTGGGGATTGAGCCCACAACCCTGGCATGTGCCCTTGACTGAAATCGAACCCGGGACCCTTCAGTCCGCAGGCTGACGCTTTATCCACGGAGCCAAACCAGCTAGGGTGAAAGCACTTCTCTTTGTCTAGTAAGGATGATTTAAGACTGGAGTTGGTGACTGAGGCAGTCACTGGGAGCTATTGGAGACAGGCTCTCCTAGCATATGGAGGTCTGGCACCTCTAGTTTGAGACATGGAGTCTTTTCTTTTAAAGCCAAGGTTCTTGGTGCTAGTTGACCTCTCTCGCCCACCACCCCCCTTGCTTAATTCCAAGTTCACTTCTTTTCTTATATCTCTGGCTCCAAATTTCTAATACAAATCTCTTTTCTGACAATTATATTTCCACTCCTCTACACCACCATTCTGACCACTGCCAGGAACTGTGACCATATTGATTTTATGATAGCCAACTCAAAATAGCAATTCTGTTGAGTCAGTTGTCCCTGTTCTAAAATCTTCCATGCCCAGAAGACCTGAAAGCATAACAGGAAGTGAGACTGGTAGCAGGAGGACAAGTTGTTCAAGGACTAATCGTGCTTGTACATTGAGCAAAACAGATGGAAGGACAGAGATTCCTAAAGAGCACATGGCTGATGGGCCAAGGAACAAGTCTCCTGAAATGAGTTGCAGATTTGGAGATGGAAGACAAGGTTCTACTGTCTACAATTAATAACTCAGTGTATACAAGATGTTTGCTATCTGAATTTGAACTAATCATCATCAAAATGTGGAATGAAAGAAACCTACTTCTTAGATGTTAAGAAAATTATAAGATAGAATCAATTTGAAATTATCTATATATAAATTATTACAATAATTACTATTATTGTTGAATATAAGTGCTATTGTCTAGCACGTTTAAATAGACAGACTGGAATCTTACTTTCAGGTTTGTAGATAATTTTGAAATTTGATCTTGAAAAAAAAAAAGCTAGAAGCTTTCCTGAGGAAAATGTACATATTAAAAAACATAGCACATGATTTCAGGGGGCCCACAGAACCTCAAGTCCAGCTGTAGATTTCCAGAAGGAAATAAAACAAACAGAAATGCCCCAAGGTACAAAACGTTTAACTTTAAGTAGAAACATCTTGAAAACTTTTATTTTTAAAAATTATGATGTATTTTTTGTATGATTTGTTCCAACTATCAATGCAGCTACCTACTCATACTCATTTCTAATGATTAAGTTTCAGCAGTTCCCAGCAATAAATAGAACTCACAGGTAACTAAGGGAAAAGTATGGCTTAAGGAGGAGTAAGAGTTGTTTTGATGATGTCATTTGTTTCTATGGAATCTGTTAGGAAAGCTGTGCTGGCAGAGCTTGGCATTTTACAGACACTCCTGTCAACTAAGGGTGTGTGTGCGTGTGCGCACGTGTGCACGGGAGTGTGTATAGAAAAACAGATCATTAAGATTATATGTAATATACATATATACACACATAATACACATATCTCCTAACATGTATGCATCTATGTATATGTGTATACAAAGAAATGTTTGAAATGCATGCACTAAACTCATCAGGCCAATGTTTACTCCTATTATGGGCCACTTAGCACTTTGGTTCAAGCATGACATTGTGATTGGGTGTATCCTAGGGCACAGACAGTTTTCAAAATTGGTGCATATTTTTCTCTACTTAGGAAATGATATACTTTGTCAGTTCATGTTATGACTATCCAAATGGCCACCCAAAGCGCAATATAGATCACCAGGAATCACAATATTACCTACTGGTAACAAATGCCCAGTGAAAGTCTCCCAATTCGTTCATTCAACAAATATTTATTGAACACCTGCATTATGCTGGTTTCTATCTATAAAGGTAATCTTTCTAAAGATCTATTTTCCTCAAATTACTGTACAGCACTTCTTTGAAATTCCATGCCCCCCACATCCTGGAAAAAAAAATCTCCCAAATTATTTTTCTATTCCTCTAACAAATCTCTTCTTCCTGCTAATGTTGTTTACTTTCTGTCTCTCGGTTTCTCCAGCTCTACATCAATACTCCTGTCAAGAGCACCTCTCTCTCACTGCATCTACCTATGCCAAGTGTTGCCTTCATTAAATCTCACTTTCTCCTTTTACTAAGGAGATTTTCCAGAACAATCCAACCAAAAATAATTTTCTCTTTCAAATAAGCTGTTTTGAACCTAGTTACTGCTCAAATGCTTTCTCATTTTTGTGTGCTAGATCTTAAGCAGAATTAGAGCCACATCTGAAGCGTCTTGTTATCCCCTGTAATAAGCAATGCTGTGCTTTGCATATTTTATTTTGTATTAAATAGATGCCTGGTTTGAGATTTAGGTTGAACCTTCACGTTCAATTCTAGCAGAGATGTTTTGTTTGGATAAAGATGAAAATACCTTTATATAAGATTAAAAGGAAATTGAAGGTCAATGCTTAGGCCGAGAACTGCTCAACCATTCTTATAATCACCTCCTTTTCAATTACAAGCGTTTCAGAATGAGATCCAAGGTTTTGAGCATGAAATCATCAGAACTGCATTTCTTCTGCATAATTTTATCTTTGCCAGAACCCTGATAGTTCCTATTTCCAGACTTCAGCACATTTCTACGAACATCAAGACGGCCATATATCTCCAGATCACTCTGCTTCCCCCTTCCCTTCTTGGCAGTGTTATATTTGGGCTGCATGAACGTCAGCAGAGAAGCTCTATCTGTTGTTATGTTTTTCTATCTGCTCAGGGAAGAATTGACACCTAAGGCTATGTCTACATTATTTATACCACTTTGATAGATTAAATCTTAACCCTACCATAGAGCTTTTAAAGACGTGTCTGTAAATGTTTCAGCATTCCACAGGTGTTCATCCTGACTGCAAACAAAGACTCCTTTTTGTGGTTGAAAAACAAAATTAAAATGTAACAGTGTCCTGCAAGCCATGGTTTCTGCTTAAGACATATCCTTGACTGGACATGTCAGCTAGATTTGTTACTCTTGACACATTTTTGGAGTTCAAAAAAGTAGCCTACATCAATGGAAACATTTCTGTGATCTTATATTTCTAAAATTAATCTCTCTGATGGTGACATTTCATAAAGGAACTATAATGTTGGTATTCTACCAATGTAACAGTATCCTAAAGGACTTTGATCCTGTAATGCCCCTAAGTTCTAAAGTATTTTCAAAATGGTTTTGTTGTTTTCTTTACACTGTCACCAAGTCTACAGTACAAATTTCATGTGTTACTGAAAGACAAGAGTTTTATTTTTTGGAAAGTATTATTCCTGAGGATTTATTTTTTCTATTTATCACCAGAGGATCTGATTTTATTCTCTGAAACTCAGGACTTGCTATAGCTAATTTTTAGGCAGGTGGTAATTTCATGAATTTTTCCTGAAAGTAATTATAATGGCCTTTGACTCAGTGAAAAATAAACATGTTCTCACCTATCTAAGGTCCACATCAGTACTATTATTGATTTACTCAAAATTACAGGAGCTGTGAGATAAGTTATTGAAATATTTAACAAAGAATAAGGAAAAGCATGATGATAATTATTAGTTAGAAGGGTTGTAATCATGTTTTTCCTCAATAAGATAATTGAATTCTAATCGGATTTTAATGTTTATTTTTAAGATGTCATAGTTTCTAAGTACAAATTCATTTACTTTTTAAATTCAGCCTTTCATTCTTTAATCCCCCTTTGTTTTTTTTAAGCCCTCCCCACTCTTCCCTCCTAGAGCAGTGGTTCTCAACCTTCTGGCCCTTTAAATACAGTTCCTCATGTTGTGACCCAACCATAAAATTAGTTTCGTTGCTACTTCATAACTATAATGTTGCTACTGTTATGAATCGTAATGTAAATATCTGATATGCAGGATGGTCTTAGTCAACCCCTGTGAAAGGGTCGTTCGACTGCCAAAGGGGTCGCGACCCACAGGTTGAGAACCACTGCCCTAGAGTATTACTATGGCAATTTCTCAACCTGAAGCCAGGAAAAACAAGATAACCTTTTATAAAATTCTGAATTTGAATTTGAAAAGTAGGAAGAAAAGACACATACAAATGGAGAAAAGGTTTTAAAATATTTGTCATGGTCATTATTGGGCCATATTAGACTTTTTCACATTCCTACATTTCTCTAAGTGCCATCATTAAGCTTTCTAAATCAGGTAATCAGAGCTGTCTAACACAATTGATATAGTTCTACTATATCATCAATGATCACAAGAGTGTCAACTACACAGGCAAGAGAATATCTAGGCTAACCAGGAATCAATCAATTATTCTGGCTCCAAATAAGACTCCTTACCTGAGCCCCCAGAGATACTGTGAATTTCTACTCCTGATCAAGAAATTTCAAAATACCAGAAGCTTCTCATTATTTTTGTCTTTTCATCTAGTAATGTACTTTTCAATATGTCAATGTAAAAATTAAATTATTAAAAGCTCTATGCCGTCTGACAAAGACACTAGCATGTGACTATTAACATTTATATTTAAATTAATTAAATAAATTTTAGAATGAAATAAAAAATTCAGTCCCTCAGTTGTACAGCCATAAATGACTAAAAATACTATATTATTGTATACCAGGTGTACCGGTTAATAATGCAGATTTTGTAATCCAAGAAAACATGATGATTTCAAGAGAAATATCAAAAGTGCTTTATTCAAAGCACTTCACTAGCGATACATTTCCCCCATCTTTCAGGTAATTTGTGGATACCGTCCCAATAGAACTTTTCTTGTTTTGCGGCAAACCATTCAGAGACTCAATTTTCCATTTCTTCGTACATTTTGAAGTGCTGCTCAGAAAGTGCGTGTGCCATCGATTGGAACAAATGGTAATCTGAAGGAGCAAGGTCTGGTGAATACAGCGGGTGGGTTAATACTTCCCAGGAAAGATATTTTAATGTGTCTTTACCTGGTT
>NW_006283436.1:480784-505379 GCF_000327345.1 Myotis davidii
AGAGTTTGACATGCATCTTCATCCAATAATGCTTGTACTAGTAATTGTCGGTCTTCAAACATTTTCGGTTGACCTGGACGTTCTTTGTCTTTCACACTGAAATCATCACTTTTACAACGTTTAAACCAGCCTTCACACGAATCTTGAGATGGAACATGTTCACCATAAGCTTCCCGAAATATACAATAACTTTCAGCAGCACTTTTCTTCAAAAGAAAGTAATGAATTAAAACTTCCCACAAGTGTTCCTTTTTTGGCACAAAATTCGACATTTCTTAGCGTAAAAATATCTATGATGTTAACACCTTCAGCAAACTTTACATATGAAGTTTTGAAGCTTGCTGTCAATACAACAAAATAGTACACATATCAAACTGCATATATATCAACATATGTGTAACCCCACCTATTGAAAAAAATCAGCATTATTAACCGGTACACCTGGTATCTCAGATATAAAACATTTCCATCATTACAGAAAGTGGAAATTAAAGCTGAAAATTAAATAATAAATGTTTAAACTTCTATTTGTCCAAAAGTAAATCACACTGATAGCCAATATTTTTAAAATATATGAATATTAAGTCTCACACATGATATATCAAAACTTGTGGATACAATTAAATAGAGAGAAACATATAGTCTTAAATGAAAGTACTAAAGAGGACTACAAATAAATAGAATCCAGAAAAATATGAAGACATTAGAGATGAAGGAAAAGTAGAAAAGAATTAATATAAAATCAGAAATTCACAAATGGAAAATAAATCTATAATAGAGAAAATCAAAGCCAAAGGCTGGTTCTTTGAAAATATTAATAAAATAGATAACCAACTGTTAATGTAAAAAAAAACAACACATTGAAACCTGTAAAGAATTTTTATGCGTTTATTTGAGTTAAACTGTCGAAATATGCCGGGAAGCAGAACCTCAATGAATTGAGATAATGCTCCGGAGATGGCAGGTTACATCTGTATTTATACATTGCAATAAAAGGAAAGGAACGTAGGTGGGTTACTTGAAATCCATTGGTGATAGATTAAAGCGTTAGCAGGAGAAAGCGAAGCAGGGAAACCCCTGGGATTGGATAAAAAGTAAAATGGTAGACACATACTTAGGTGGGTGCAGGAACAATTAACATAACAATGAAGAAATTCATGGTATCTGTCCTGGAGCCCAGGCACATTAAGTTGTGCCCCAAGGGGTCCAGAAATAGGGAAGTTACAAGTTACCCAGACATTGAAAGGGTATCCTATATAATAAAGAGCTAATATGCTAATTAGACTGGACAGCAGAATGACCACCTGGATGACCTTCAAGACAAAGCTGGGGCTGTGAGGGCCGGCAGAGGCTGTGAGGGCCTGCGAGGGCCAAGCCCCTGGCACGGATTTCATGCATCGGGCCTCTAGTGTTATTTTAGATGCAGAAAGACAGATAGGCTCAGTTAAGGTAACGGTTCACCCTGTCAGTGAAGATACCGGCCTAGGATGTAACTACCTACCATAACTGCATTTAGTTAAAGTTTAATTTCAGACCAGCCCTTGTGATTACTTTAGGTCTCTGAGTTTGCAAGACTGCCATGCAGGCCTTCTCTGAGCTTGTCAGGTTAGTATGTGGCCCCTTTCGTCCACACAACTGTCACAACACAAACTAGCAACACAAATTGACAATATTGGGAATGAAAATGAGGACATCACTAGATCCTACAGATGTGATTTTTTTGAAAAAAGAAGATATTATGATCAAATTTATGCCAAAAAATAACAATTTTGGTGAGATATAAAAAAGTCTTTAGTCAACACAATTTACCAAAATTGACAGATTATAAATCTGAATACTCTTACATCTAACAAAGAAATGAAGCCAATTGTTTAAAATTTTCTCACAAATAAACCCCCTAGCCCAAATAGCTTCAGTAATAAATTTTTCCAAATTAAAAAAAATAATAATAATAGCCCTACTGTCACTTTAATGCTTTGAAAACAGAAAAAGAGAGAACCCAACCCCACCTCTTTTATTGTTTTATTTGTTAATCCTCACCCAAGGACATTTTTTTACACTGATTTTTAGAGAAAGTGGAAGGGAGGAGGAGAGACCCAGAGAAAGAAATATAAATGTGAGAGAAACACATCAATTGGTTACCTTCTGCACATGCCCCCACCTGGGCCGGGGATAGATGTGTGTGATCTTGGCTATAATTGAACCCTCAACCCTTCAGCCTGAGGGCTGATGCTCTAATCACTGAACAAAACTGGCTAGGGCTCACCTCCAGCTCTTTATGAAGCCTGCATATCTTCGATGCCAAAACCTGACCTTATAAAAATAAAAGTTACAGAAGACCAATTTCTCTCATGAATATAGACACAAACATTCTTAATACAATGTTAGCAAATGTAATCCAGATGTACATAAAAATTATGATTTATCAGTTCCAATTAGTGTCAATCTAGCAATTCTAGGTTGGCCTAATATTTGAAAATCAAATCTATATGATTTACACAAATAAAGATACAGTGAAAAATTATAATCATCTCAAAAGATGAAGAGCTTCCCTTTGATAAAATCCAACTTTCATTCATGATAAAAATGCTATTCTATATTTCTTGGAGGTCCTAGCAAGTTCATTAAGGCAAGAAGAAAAGTACATAATAATTAGAAAGGAAGACATAATTGTGCTATTATTTCAGATCAACTGGCATTCTCATTTACTTCTCCCAGAACAAATGTTAGTATGACTTTTGAAAATGCTTTGGAAATATCTACCAACACAATATAAATGGTTACCACACAACTCAACATATCTCCAAATGACATTTGCAGGAATGTTTACACAGTACACTTCTAATAATAAAACTTACATTATACTCAACTGCTCATAATTAATTGAGAGATAAACAAATAAATAAGATGGAAGGGTATAGTGTTTTATCCATCTTTTATATATTTCTGTGGATGGAGAAATCAGATTTCAGAGAATTCTTAAAAGGTCCAGAAAATGGATCATTCATGGATCCAATCATGATAATGTTCAAGAGGACTAACTCATGTTAACCGAGCTCATAAGAATCTGATACATCAAGGAGCATGTCAGTCTATTACTTTAACAACACCAAAAAAATGATACTGGTACATGGGAAGTAAGTCTTGTGTAAGCATAGCTGTTAGATTTTTCTTCCTGGCAGATATAGATGGAAAACCACTTAATTATCAGAAGACTGCGTTGTAAGCAGGGTTGGTTCAGAGCCTGCAGAGCTAGATGAGTACATCAGATCCTTAATGTTCAGGTACTAAAAGGCTAATATATCTATTTCCACAAATATTCTTCTTACCAAGAGACATTTTGCATCTAAACTGCTGTTTTTAACTAAAATTAATTTTATACATTATGCTTGATTTTACAATTAAACTCAATGTCAGGAGGGTCTTGCTGAAATCCAGCCTACAGACTGTATATATTTTAGGCTCCTGTCCAGGCTAGCAAATCAGGACTTATGTTTGCTAAGAATGTCCTTATATTTCTTATTAACATGAGTATAAGAAACAAAGTGAAATGTGAAAGCTTGAAATAAGTTTTTTTCCCCAAAAACATGTTCACTAATTATAGAATTCTGTTCTGACATATTTTCTTTTCATACTTCAAAAATTTAGTGGTTTTTTTTATATTTTACTTTTGCTATCCATTATATGTAACATTTCTTGATTCCTTACATTATAAAATGGGAACATAATCCCACCTACTCTTCAACTTTCCTCACCCCTTTTAGTTTCTTTTTTTTTTTTTTATTGTTGAAAGTATTACATAGATCCTCCTTTTTCCCCCTTTAACCTCTTCCAGCCCACTCCTGTCCTCCTCCCAGGCCCTCACCACCCTATTGTCTGTGTCCTCAGGTTATCCATATATGCATACAAGTTCATTGGTTGATCTCTTCCCACCCACTCTCCCCTGCCCTTTTAGTTTCTAATTTCTGTTATCTGTACTTTTACTGTTATATAATTAAGGTAGATAACACTGGCTTTCCCTTCTGCAACTGTAATTAAGTCTTCTATGCTTTGTTGATAGATTCTAAAGGCTAAATGCCAGCAAATAGTGCTTGCATTATAATGATTATATTCATATTATTCATGGCCTAATCCAATGGTCAGCAAACAGGCCCCTTGAGTGTGGCTCTTCCACAAATGCCACGTGCAGGCACACACGTACAGTGCGATTGAAACTTCATGGCCCATGCCACGGGGCCAAAGAGCCTCATGTGGTTCACGAACTGTGGTTTGCCAACCACTGGCCTAGTCAAACGTATTTACTATCTCTAGATTTTTGTTTTTCCAAGGGTTTATAATTGCCTTTACCTTTTATTGCCTGCTTTTATAATGTATTTTTAACTGTTTCATTGTCTCAGGGTTCAAATGTATAGATTTCTCTCTTTCCTCAAATATCTGCTCCCTCAATTCTTTTATAACATAGGCTAGTTGCTCACTAGAATGCTGCAGATCTGTTTTCCTGGGATTTTTATTCATTACTCCTTTGAGTTGAATCTACCTGATCCAACATCTAACATCTTCGTCCTTTTCAGTTGGTTAATTCATTTTACAAAGAAAGTCCACAAGTTAATATCTAAAAAAGAGTACATGTGAGGTAAACTTTCTAAGTCCTTGCATGTCTGAAATTAAGCTGTTTTTATATTGATTAGTAATTTAGTTTGGTTAAAAATTCTAGGGTTAAAAAATTTTATTTGAGAATTTGTCATCTAGTATTAGGAATCTGATAGTAATTTAATTGTCCTTCCATTATAAGTAACCTATTTTATTTATATATCTTTTCATGGAAAGTTTTAGAATATTTACACTTTAGCCTTAGTGTTCTGAAAATTTAAAATTATATGACAGAATGTTAATTTTATTTCTCTCCATACATACAAAATGGCCCTTTTCAATCTGAATTCTCTTCGGTACAGGAAATTTCTCTTTTATTTTTATTTTATTTTAAATCTTCATTGTTGAAAGTATTACATATGTCCTCTTTTTTTCCTTATTGACCTCTTATTGCCCACCTCCATCTCCCACTCCAGGCCTTCACCATCCTATTGTCTGTGTCCATGGGTTACATATATATGGATACAATTTCATTGATTGATCTTTTTTTCCCTTTTGCACATTAAAGGTGATATTTCATTACATTGCTTGCTTTAATTTTAATTTGAAGTTTCATTTTGAGTATTCTGCCTCTGAGATTCCAGTCTGTTCTAACTTCTGTTTCTGAATCTATTCTGTTCATCAGTTTATTTTGTTCATTAGATTCCACTTATGAGTGAGATCATGGGATACTTGTTCTCTGACTGGCTTATTTCGCTTAGCACAATATTCTCCAGGTCCCTTCATGCTGTTGCAAATGGTAAGAGTTCCTTCGTTTTTACAGGTCTCCCATGAAGCCCAAACACCTCCCTCCTCCTACAGAAGTCCTGTTCCCTTTCTGAGCTCCCTTCCCACGTCCTGGGCCCCAGCTCCCTGTGCTCCAGCTTGTGCCAAGCCAGGCTGTGCCACCAAGGGTGGGGACAATTTTCCCTGGTTCACAAACTTACCTCCTTCCTGGTCTCATCTCAGAGGAACCTCCATCACTGCGGAGAAGCCTTCCCTGCCACACATCTCCTAGAGATGCCAAAAGAAAGTGCCAGAATCAGGTATGTACTACAAACATTTCTCCTCTCATAGCTCGAGGCCAGAAATCCAAAATCAAGGAGTTGGCAGGTCCATGCTCCTGCAAAGTCCCTAGGGAGGATCCCTCCAAGCTCTCCCATCTCCTGGGGGCTGCAGGCACCACGCCAGTCTCTGCCTTCCTCCTCACATTGTGAATTTATTCTTATGTATGGTGTGAGTTGGTGGTCTAGTTTCATTTTTTGCATATACCTGTACAATTTTCACAATACCAATTATTGTAGAGACTGTCTTGACTCCATTGTATGCTCTTGCTTCCTTTGTCAAATATTAATTCAGCATAATTGGCTTGGGTCAGTTTCAGGTTCTTTGCTCTGTTCCATTGATCTAGATGCCTATTCTTTTTTTAAAAAAATATATATTTTATTGATTTTTCACAGAGAGGAAGGGAGAGAGATAGAGAGTTAAAAACAATGATGAGAGAGAAACATCAATCAGCTGTCTCCTGCAAACTCCCCCCTGCTGGGGTTGTGCCCGCAACCAAGGTACATGCCCTTGACTGGAATCGAACCTGGGACCTTTCAGTCCGCAGGCTGACGCTCCATCCACTGAACCAAACCGGTTTTGGCAAAATGCCTTTTCTTGTGCCAGCAACAGGATGTTTTGATTACAGTGGCTTTGTAGTTATTTTTTTAATAAGTATTTAAATCACAATTTTATTTATTATTTTGCTTTAATTGGTGAACTACCTTTTAAAGAAGTTAAAATAAAAAATAAAAATATTGCATCATTTTCAATATCTGTACTAATACGGTTGCTCTCCATTCATTTACTTAGCTTCAGAGTCAGTCTGATACATATGTTGAAGAATCACATTTAGTATTTCTTATTACTTTCATGTTGTCCAAAAATATTATCTTACCTTTTTTGGAAGGACATTTATGCTGATGATAGAACTCTTTGATGACTTTTTCCTTTTGCATGTTGAAGGTGATATTTCATTATAATGCTTGCTTCAATTTTAATGCAAAGTCACCATTCATTCTTATTTTTGTTCTCTTGTATGTGTGTCCTTTTTCTTCCTATTTAAGATTTTTTATTAATCAATACTTTATCAATTTGATAAAGTTTGTTATATTTGTTCTGCTTGGATTCATCATCAGAATCATCACCTTCTTGGATTTATGAATTCATTTCTTCCATCAAATTTGGAAAATATTGGCCATTATTTCTTCAAAACTTTTCTGTCATACTCTTTTCGCCTTAACTTCTGGATCTCCATATATATATGTTAGATAAACTAAAATTGTCCTATCTTAGGGTTCCATTCAGTGTTTCAAACTTTTCACTCTCTGCTTCAGTTTGGATAGGTTCTGTTTCTGTTTTGTTATCTTTTTTTCTACAGTGTGTATCCTGTGGCCTATGACTTCAAATGTTGCCTTCACAGAAAGTGTACATGTACAGCATCAACTATATATATCAAGCAGGGCTATGTACCTTGCTATGCACTTGAGATTTAAAAGTAACACCATCAGGCAAGGTCCCCAAACAAATACTTTTTTAAATATTGTGACAGTACATAAATAGAAATATTCAGAGTAAGTTTTCCACCCAACAATGGGAATACAGTGAAAGCTTCATAACATCAATGGCTATGCTTAACCTTAAAATATAAATACCTGTGGAGAAGGCAGAGAAAACAGCAGGAAAACAGGGCCACAGAAGGAAGATACAGCATAATGTAAGTGGGAACTACAGACAGTTCATATGTTGCATGAACATAAAGTCAAAGGCAGAGGACAGTAGGAGATACGGCCAGGGGAAAAGGAGGTTCCAAGAGCCAATTGTTCATAACACTTCAGAGCTAGAAATTTCACAAATTGCTGAAACATTTTTAAGGGAGTGACACATTTAGGTTTTTGTTTTAGAAAAAAAAAACACATTCTAAATAGATTACAGAAAGTAAATTTTAGTGAAACAAGAATGGACACAGAAAAAAAAATGTTTAAGTGAGAGTCTAAGCAACTGGTGAATAGTGTGAACTATGCTAGTTGTAATTCCTATGCTAGCTGTAATGAAGATAGAGGGGAGTGAATGATGGTGAAGTTAATATTATGTAGTAATTTAAAGGACATAAGGGGTGAAGGTATAACCAAAGTGTCAAGGGTGATTCACTTTCCTAGAGTGGATAATTATGTCATCTACTTGATACTGAAAACATACAAGAGCATATTGAAGGATGATTTAAAAATGTATTGGTCTAGGTTTTTTAACTAGACATCTTAGTTACCCATGAGACAGTCCATTGAAAAGACCATAATATGTCATTAGATATGAATCTAGAGTATATTTACAGAACTTAAAAGCCATCATCCTGCCAAACCGATTTGGCTCAGTGGATAGAGCATCGGCCTGTGGCCTGAAAGGTCCCAGGTTCGATTCCGGTCAAGGGCATGTACCTTGGTTGCGGGCACATCCCCAGTAGGAGGTGTGCAGGAGGCGGCTGGTCGATGTTTCTGTCTCATCTATGTTTCTAACTCTCTATCCCTCTCCCTCCTCTCTGTAAAAAATCAATAAAATATATTTTTTAAGAAAAGCCATCATCCCACAGTAAGAAGCTGAAACTATGAGAGGGTAAAATGCCCAAGAGACAATGTGTGAAATAAAAGAGAAGAGTGTCAGCACTCAGAGGTCAGGCAAGGGCATAGAATCCCTGTTTCAGCTGATGTGAAAATAACTTGACTATAAAACATCACTTGCATTTTTATTCCACATTCTCCTCAAGTAAGGTATATAAAATTCGTAATTATTTAAAGTGGCCCTACCAGTATGTTGGCTTTATCCCATAATGTGGTTGACAGCTGACTCATGGTTACACTTGAAAACTCAGGGAGTTGAGGTATACTTCTTATCATTTCAAGTTTCCAGACAGTGCACTCCGTACCCTTCCCTAAAATTGCAAAGTCAAACTCATAGTGGTCTCTATAAAGTCATCTGTCTTGATCTGAGATGAAGTGGGATCGCTCTACACTACTCTCATGGGAGAAGTGCTGACTCTAAAAGCATATTAACCACTCTTTCAAAACGTTTTCTTAATTTTTTCCCTATTATTTTTTAAAATATATTTTTATTTATTTCAGAGAGGGAGAGAGAGAGAGAAATATCAATGCTGAGAGAGAATCATTGATTGGCTGACTCCTGCATACCCCACATGGGGATTGAGCCCACAACCCAGGCATGTGGCCTGACTGGGAATCATACCATGATTTCCTGGTTCATAGGTCGACACTCAATCACTAAGCCATGCAAGCTAGGCTTCTATCATTTCTTTTCATTCCTTCAACATTTTGAGGGCACTAAGGTTCATTCAATTGATTACTGTTTTCCTTGAGAACCAATTCTGTTTATTTTTTATTATGTGGTTCTATTGTCCCTTGGTGCCTCTGTTATAATTTCTACTGTAACATCAAAGTACATGTCTGTCTTTTTCACAGAGCATGACTTCCTAAATAAGGGTGTTATACATTTTATATTTCTATCCCCACCAAGGATTGAGAGACTACTGATATTCAAAGAAATATCTAGGAGTGAAGAAATAAGACATTTGATTGGTAGATTTAAAGTCATCATTAGAGAAAAACATATTTAATGACTTAGGGAAGAGAGAGACAGTGTTACTCAAATTTAGAGAAAGATTAAATTGTGTTAATAGAGATACATATTTCAATTTAATTATAGGTTCTTTACTATTAGTGAAGGGCGATTTTTAGATTCTTAAAAGAGTACTTTTCCCCCAAAACAAAACTTTATCTCTATATCTATCTATCTATCTATCTATCTATCTATCTATCTATCTATATCTATATCTATCTATCTATCTATAAATCTGTATTTTTAGATAAGTGCTTTTAAACATTGGCCCATGTCTAGGGAAAAGTATTAGATGTGGGCATTCTTTGATGAACAAGTAAACAAATGTTAGTTCTGAATTCAATTCCCTTCCAAATTTCCTTACTACCATACACAAGAATGCAGCCTACTTTCACAACTAAAATCTGAAATAACAGTATTTTATTCAAGAAACCAACTGAGTTCATTTTTCATTCTGATGGATATCTCATTTATTAGGCACAGAATTCACTGAAATCCGGTGCCAAGAATTACTAAGCAACAGAACATATGTAGGCGGATGTGATGTTTGCATATTCACACAATCTGACATTTACACCAAGATCAGAAGTATATTATTACTGAAAGGGAGGAACAGTAACAGAACAAGGGTAGTAATAGTCTTTTATTTTATAAGGTACCATTCACAAAAGTATCGCCATGATCTTAATAACCCTCTCCTATAGAAAGCAAGCAAATGCAATGGATATTCACAAGTTCCCAGATTTAGTTCCTCCTAAATGCCAGAAAGGAAAACAAACTGTTTGAAGCATTTTTTAAATGCTTTCTATAGTATAACACCTAGTATGGTGTGAATGCAGGCACTGCTGATCAGCCTGAGTAGAATACTAACTGCTTTAAAATATCAAAATTAGGAAATATTCTGGAATGTTCTACTTAAGACATTCTCCTAAGGACCCTGAAGCTCGACAATTTTCTCCAATAGGAACCTACTATCATTCCCAGTCTTCCCCTCTGCTGAATACAGGAACCAAAGATGAGAAGGTTGGATGTCTGAATAAACATGACTATTTCCTTACATGAAATAAAACTAAAACGTTTCCAATGCCAAACAATATGGGAGCCAGCCAGGTTCAAACAGACCTGTGGTTTAAGGCAGTGACCTCAATGCAGTCAGTGTCTCTTTGCAGTAAACCATCATAAGCCCATTTCAATTGTACAATTTCAACTTTTAATACAATTAAAATACAGATAAAGTGAAAGAGGAATTGTTTTAAAGGGAAATCTCCAGAGTACATTACCGAACAAGATGGGCCATTCTATTGGCATTATCAATAATCCTTATAGAAACATGATATTTTACATAAATTAAACTTATGGCTTTAACAATCTATAATAATAAAAGCATAATATGCAAATTGACCGAATGACCGAACAGCAGAACGACCATTCAGATGACCTTCTGGACAACCACGCTATGACATCCACTGGTGCCAGGCCAGCCAAAGAGAGTGTGATGTGATTGGTTGGTGACATGGCCATTGCCCCATGATTGCCCTTCAGAGGGGGACCCAGGCCACCGGTGTGACCGATCAATCAGGGGGCTCCATGATCATCCCAAAGAGGGAGGCCCAGGCCACCAACAAGCGGGCTGTGGGGGTGGGTGGGACCTCCCTCTGTGGGGGCGATCCATTGCAGAGCACAGGCCGGGTAGGTGGGGCCTGCCTCCTTGGGATGAATGATGGCAGGGCTCCTGGACTGTGAGAGGGCACAGGCCGGGTTGAGGGACCACCCCCCCACCGCCCCCGAGTGCACAATTTTGTGCACCCAGCCTCTAGTCCTATATAATAAAAGGCTAATATGCAAATAGACTTAACTGTGGAATGACTGGTCGCTATGACATGCACTGACCACCAGGGGGCAGACGCTCAATGCAAGAGCTGCCCCCTGGTGGTCAGTGTGCTCCCACAGGGGTAGCGCTGCTCAGTCAGAAGCCCTGAGCCGGGCTCACAGCTGGTCAGCGCAACAGCAGCTGCGGGAGTCTCTCTCGCCTTTGCAGCAGCACTAAGCATGTCCATCAGTCAGACATCCCCCAAGGGTTCCCGGACTGCAAGAGGGTGCAGGCCAGGTTGAGGGACATCCCCCTCCCCCTTCCCCGAGTGCATGAACTTTATGCACTGGTATATATATGTGCTTAAAACATCAAATATTCCTTCACATTCATGTCTAAATGTCCTCAACTGATGATACCTTTCATGGTTCCTTTGATGGACATTAGATTTCTGCATAGAAGAGTTTCCCCTGGCAATATTCTGCTACAGTGATTCATTCATTAAACTTGTGTTTGTTTTTAAAATATATTTTTATTGATTTCAGAGAGGAAGAGAGAGGGAGAGAGAGATAGAAACATCAATGATGAGAGAGAATCATTCATTGGCTGCCTTCTGCATGCCCCCATTGGGGATCGAGCCTGCAACCCAGGCATGTGCCCTTGACTGGAATCGAAACCAGGACCTTTCAGTCTGCAGGCCCACGCTCTATGCACTGAGCCAAACCAGCTAGGGCATTAAACTTGTTTTTAAAGAGCAAAAGGTTCTCAAAGAAATGGACTCCTCGTTCCTTCACAGTTATAATAACTTCCATAATTTGCTTAAAGATTTAATTAGGCCAACTCCTGGGTTGCAGAGCTACATCTCCTACTCCCTATTAATAACCCTCAGAGTAACTGCACCAAACTTTATTTGAAGGCTGCTGGGAAAGCAACCCTTTTTCTTGTGCAGGAAGACTGACCATCTAGTATAAAGAGGCTACTATCCAGTGTGAATACCTGGTCCTCCACTGGGTTTACAAAAAGGAACAAGAGCGTCAAAGCCACAACCAATGATAATTTTTTGAAGTGCTGCATATTTTCAAATCACAATAGTCTGTTGGCAACACCCCTATCTGTAGAGATTTTATTAATATGGCATGAATTTGCTGGCTATCATCACATGGAAAGCTGAACAATCCTTTGAATTTGCTAGCATGAAGCTCTGTGGATATTCCTACATGCTCTTTGTCATCTGAATTGATTTTCACAACCTTGAATAATGGATGTATTAAAATGTTTCACCTCTCTCAATTTCAATGGACCTGATAGTAATCCTATATAATAAAAGGCTAATATGCAAATTGTCCCCTCGACCTAGAGTTCAACCAGGGGGCGGAGCTGGCCGGCCAACCACCTGTGGCCCCTACCCCTGGCTGGCCTGGCCCGATGGGGGCAGGCTGGCTGGACCCCACCCATGCATGCATCCATGCACTGGGCCTCTACTGTCATACAAAAATGTCCAAAATTGGAGAATTTGACCTTCATATATTTTTAAGTAGTAAATTGAAGAATTTTTATTTAAAGATCCCATTAGTTCAGTGGGTCACGACCCCTTTGGCGGTCAAAAGACCCTTTCACAGGGGTCCCCTAAGACCATCCTGCATATCAGGTATTTACATTACGATTCATAACAGTAGCAACATTACAGTTATGAGGTAGCATCAAAAATAATTTTATGGTTGGGTCACAACATGAGGAACTGTATTTAAAGGGCCAGAAGGTTGAGAACCACTGCATTAGTCAGAAGGGGTAGAGGCCATTCTATGAACAAAAGTATACTTGAACTACTCTCAGAAAGAAAGAAAAAAATTTCTATTTTACAGTTAGATCTCTAGAAATATTTAATAATAAAATAATATTCCCCTGAATAAACAGTTCCACCTGTCAAACAAACAAATAAATAAAGGTGCATTTGCAGCAAACTCACCTGGAGCACTTATTTCTGGGTTCCATCAGATTTCCTGAATAGACGTGCAAAGATGAAGTCTGAGTGTCTACAATGACAAGCTCCGATCGTCATTTTTGCTGCCCCCTAACTTTTGAAAACTCCTAGATAAATATGTGGAAACCAGAAATTAGTGTTATCAGTTATATTATTCTAATAATAATCACAAGATTTTAGATTCATTAGGCCTCATCATGAAAGCTATCCTATTTCTTTACCCCCAGACTAGCTAGCCTTCCTGGTCTTCAGGTCTCCGCTTCCCAAGAGAGCAGCATGGGGCTTTTGTTTCCCTTCCCAGCACACCTTGCTTGTTCGAAATCCCATTCCTCAGAACACTTATTTGCTGAAAGCAGTGGTTTTTATAGTCCCAGAACTAGCAAAGCCAGCTCACCTGGAACTAGTTAGAAATGCAAATTGAGACTCTCTGCAGACCTTCAAAATCAGCAACTCTGGCCACCTTTGTCTTCCAGGTGATTAGGATGTGTCTGAGAAGTAATGCTACAGGACTGCTCAATTAGTAGGGGAAAATATATGGATGTATATTAATTTCAGAAATTACCCCTCATATAACATTTGCATTTTAATGGAGATATTTCACACTGAAGGGAACAGTAAGGGATTAGTGTGAAAGTGTTCAGGGACCACAGTTGTCTCTGAAACATGGAGGCCTTTCCAAGTGACAGCTTTTAAACAATAATGACTTTGTGCTTGAAAACCAGGACTAGAGAAGTAGGTCTCAAACCCTTGTTTACACTGAAATCACCTGGGGTGTCTTGTTTTTGTTCCTGCTTCTGTTTTGAACCTTAAAATGATTTAATTTATGGGGCCAAGGGCTCCTCTGGTGAATCTAATATGTAATCAGACTTGAGTACCACTAGCCTTGGTCAGTGGGTTTGAACTGTAGCCTGCATCCGAATCACCCGAAGAGATGTTTATTACAAGACAGTTGGCTGGCCCCGCCTGCAGATGTTAAGTTAATACATCCAGAATGGGCAGAGAATTCTCCTTTCTAAAAATTGTGTTGCTGCCGGTTGTGGGAGCACAGTCTGAGGATCACTGCAGAGATCCCTGCTATCAATTACATGTTCCTGAAGCAGAGCAAGGCCAGAGGATCTGACATGCAGCCAGGGCAATATTTAAGTTCATGCATATGTGAGTTGTCTCATTCACTCCTGTAACAAATATTACATGTGCTTCACTACCTCCTCTTTCTCCTTTTTACTCTTCAGTCAGACTTACTGTGAACACAGAAAACCCTGACATCAAAAGGAAATTCAACTTTATACTATAATGCCTCACTTTTTCCATGGTGACTTGTCTAACACCTTCACTTTTAAAGCAAAAGAGGTCCCTAGAAAGCAAAAAACAGATCCTACCAAATACAAAACCCATGAGGTCAAGGGGAATTGCCTTACTCAGAGGAGACCACCACAGGTTTTTACTGAGTCAGATTAGTCCTAATTTACTGAAAATTCTAATTGGGTTGATAATCTGATTTCTTGATTTGCAGCAGATTAAAATCAGAAAGTTACAGGGGGAGTAACTGATAAAGGAAACAAGAAATGAAAGTTAACAGTTTAGGAGACAGGAAAAATGATAAAAAGCAAACAAGAATTTAAAAGGTGAAGCAATTGAGATGCTTCGATTTGAATGTCTCCTAAAAGTAACATTGAATTCCTAATAAAAGCAGGTGCCTCAAGGCAACATTCAACAGCAGGATGGAAATGCATTCAGGTGGGAGCTGCTCAAGGGCAAGGAGAAGCCCCCCAAGTCCCTGAATGCATTTGGTATTGGTCAAGCACTGTCTGGGTGCTTTCCCATAAACTAACAATCTAATTCTCACATCATTCTCACGTACGAATCACAATTATCTTCATGATCACTTTGTACATAGAGGAAAGAAAGCATGGAGAGATGAAGTAATTTGCCCAAGATCACATGACTGAAAGTACAGAAAGGATATTTGAAGCTCTGAGAGCTATGCCTGAGGCTGAGAATTTGACTACTTCTCTACACCTGTCCTATCACAAGGGGGTGTATGTTGGCTGGGGCAGAGGGTAGGGGGGTGAATGAGGAGAGGCTAATTACTATTTCATATATATATATAAGAAGATAGTGAAAGAACACTTGGACAACATGAGGCTCTTTATCTATTGATCAGCTAGTCTTATGGTTTTAGCAGTTCCACACCCGGGGGGGAAAATCATTTCCAGAAACTTTGTCAAGAATTTTAAAAATATATTTTCAGAAGGATTACAAAAACTAATTAAACGATAGCTGCTTTATTTTATTTATTTATTTTTGGCTGTAGAGCCATCTAGATCCAAATAGATACATAGCCATTGTGATTGTCAGCCAACAGCATGCAGACTCCATGGGAAATAAAATAACGATCCAAAGAACACAGGCTTCTGTTTGTTGAATTAAAAGAACAGTTCTATTAAGCTCTGTGGCAGAGAGAATTAATAAACATTTGGTCCTGCTCAAATGCTGAGCCAGTGGAAGACCATTTAGAAAGCTTACAGCATTTCTAACAATATACTTTTAAACCTTTGTTTGTCAAATTAAATGTGAACATTCCAATCATCAGGACAAAATATTTCAGTTAGGTCTTTTTGTTTTTTGTGTTTTTTTGTTTGTTTTTTAAGTACAACAAATTCCTATGTCAAGAATTCTGACAATTCCGTACATTTCCTGAAACCCTCTCTAAGACTAGATGATTTTCAATGCATTTGGGCGAGAAAAGTCATTTGTGGGGAAGATGCTCTTATTTAGAGAACATTGAATTCCTAAGGGATTAAAAAGAGCAGCAAGAGTTGGATTGTGTTAGTTTAACCTATGATTCAGATTTCTCTGAAAGTCCCCAAATGTATCCATGCTCATTAATTTATCTCAGGGTCCCAAGTGAATGCCACCAATCTTTTGAATACGTATGGCTTTAAAAAATTGATTACTGTCATTTTTGTGAAAATAAATCCTTGACTTTCCTATTTGAGAAGGGGAGGCATTTCTTGCAAAATTATTCTGGCCAAAGTTTTCTCTGCCATACTTTATGGTTAAAGTACTTTTCCAAGTGCTGTAGAAAATCTAAAAATGCTTTCCTGTGAAAAATGAGTGCTGTCCTACAGGGTACTCCTTTCCAGGGGTGGAGTGATTTCTTCTTATGTGAAAATAGTGCCTCAGCTTCTCTTATTAACATACTAGAGGCCCAGTGTACGAATTTGTGCACAGGTGGGGTCTGGCTGGCCTGCTCCGATGGGGGCCGATCGGGGCTGGTTTGGCTTATATATATATATATATATATATATATATTATTGTTATTAAACTCTACCTAATCTTCTTCTAGTTTTCAAAGTATATGGAGTTATATTAAGCCAGTGTCACATAATATTAGCATGTCAGAAATTGCAATGATTTTAAACTGGTACTGTTATCTGTGGAAGTGGAGTTCTTGGGGTGCTGCAGGGAAAAGAATTTCCTAAAACCCCCATGGGAGGATGAGGTTTCATGGAAAACTTTATTAATGATGTAAAAGTAAAAGGTCCCATCTCTGTCCATATCACCATGGAAAAAGTCCTATATTGTCAGAGCTACAATCAAGACCACTGTCCAGAATGTCTGTTCCCTGTTAAAGTCCAGTCCAGCCTAGCATCTGACTAGCTTCGCTTGTGTTTCCAGATGCAGTCCACTGTGTGGTCCAGCATCCTGCATGTCCTAGTAGAGTCCACATGAACATATGCCATGGGGCTGCTTTAGGCCACATGATGGGCAAGTGTGGGTCATGGAGCAAGAGAGGGAAGGGGAACAAGGAGCACATGAATGGGAACGAGCAGAAGAACAAGAGGGAGAGAGAGAGAGCGCGCTTTGGGGATTTTAACCTCCCAAATTCCACACACTTGTAGTGGCTTCACCTCTGCAAACGATTTTTCCCCCAGACTAGACTGACAGGGGAGCACCTTCCCTAGTCACCCAGACATCACTTTGCATGTGTCCATCTTCCCCTTCGTTCAATCCCTTCCCCCGTGATCTGCAGGGAAGGGACGGTGGTTCCCTGAGGAGCGTGAAACTATAGCCTCCTGGTGAAGCTGCCCAGATGACCATGCTTACAATGTCTGGCCTCTCCTTCGTTCTCTTTCTATGATAAGTATTAATAGACTAGTTAATAATGATAACAATACCACAATAATTTCTAACTAAAACTTTCTAGATGTAAGAGTATCTAAGGGATACACTTATTTACAGTTCTAAATATTTTATCACATAACAATCACAAGAAGCCTACATAAATATACTTCATTGGATTAAATTATATAATAATTCACCTTCCCTTCAAAGCTCTGACCTTGAATCTGCCCAATCTCTCTATGGAAGAGTCCCATGACATTCATTCGATATTTATTTTAAACTATTGTAGAGAGCAGTATTCATTCATTACCTCGTTTATTGTTATTTAATTTATGTGTTGCGTTTTTACAAACTGAAAGCAAGACCCTCTACCAGCAAAAAGATTACTACTCACTTTTTTGTAATACTCACTTTATTGCAGTGGTCTGGTACTGAACTAGCAATATCTCTGAGGTATCCCTAACTCTGTACCTGCTACATAAAATCCTAGATCTTGGTATGACCTTAAAATCAGTTCTTGGGGAATTTGAATCTTCCCATATTTCTCATTTTATCAGTAACTAAAAAACTCAGAGGCAAAACTACTCTTCACTGATAGCAAATATATGAGATTTCATGGTAGGAAGACTGAATTCTGTCCTTGATAGTGATTTAATCATTGTTATTTACCTTTGACATGTGTATCTTAAGTCTTCTCAAAATTCCTTTGGTTGGGGGGGGGTCAGGGTACATGCATAAAGCCAAAATTAGCATTTTTTAAATTTTTTTATGTAAAGTTGCATGTTATAGTTTTTTAAAAGTAGTTTTATATGTCTAGTTACTTTAGCTATTGTGATGGACCTTGAAAAATGTATTTTCCTCTGTTATATTTTTTATTTTTTTACCCTAGGCATATAATCAATAAATAAGCCCTCACTATCAATCTCCAAAATATCCAGTCATATTTCATTTTCAAAACTAAACACCTCCTGTGATGAATTGCAGTCATTAGCAAGAAGATTGTCTGTACAGAAACTTCAGACCACTTAGAACTGACTGAGCAGTGACGGAAAGGCGGGAGTGGGCAGCAGGGTTTCTGTTTCAATTACTTTATTATCCTCAAGTGTAAATATTTCTGAATCTATGCAGCTCTGCTTGACACTCCATTACACTAAATTTTAAAAATGTTTCCAACATTTTGTTGTTGCAGTTATATTTCCAAATGAGGAGAGAGAAAAGTTGTATCTCCATGTCACGCTTTCCCCAACACCCAAGGCAGTACACTCCTCTACCATGACCTTATCATCCAGTGTGTGGACAGATCCAATCTTCAGAAGACAACACCGAGAAGGATGCATTTTACACCTATTAGTTTTATTTTACGGAAAAACGGTCTCATCCAAATTTAGGTTTTAATTACTACAGTGGCCAGGGTCTTAGGGGGAATACAAAATGAAATGCTGTCCTGTAAAATTCCTTGAGTCAAGAGGAATAAAATGAACTTTATCAGATTTTCCATACTGGCCCCAACCAGACCTCAAGCTTTCTGGCTACAAAGTGGGGCTAGGAAATATATGGAAGTATTTAATTCTGGTTTTCTGATCATCAAATATCCAAGGCCTTTAAGGGCTCTTCTGCTTGGAATTAATTCATTCTCTAATTTCTTTTAAACTCTTTGCCAATGAATCTCTAGCTACACTCGTACCTCTTTCCCCAACCTCATTCCAACTACTTTTGTAGCTCTCTTTCTTCTAGTTAAGTAGTTTGCAAAGTTTAATGAAGGTAAGACTCACCATTGAGGGAGGGCTTAGTAGACACAGGTTGCTTAGTAGACATACCTTTTGATTCAGTGGATCTGGTGTGAGCCTGAGAATACACATATCTAACAAATTCCTGGTGGTGCTGAAGCTGTTGGTTCTGCTAATAGACTGAAATTCCATCCTGACTTTTCAGATAAGCAATTCAGATGACCTCCAATGACCTACAGCTGAATCGGACAGTCCACTGTTGTTGCTTTTTACTCAATCTTAGCCAATTTTATCATTTTCTACATATGGCACAGGGTTGCCAGATGGGAAGAGCATACCCAAAAGCCCTGCCAAGCTTTTAGGCCTGGCTGTTCTCCTGCACTGTCCAGGCTGCCTTTCCAATGATAGTCTCTCCTGTGATCCCGTAGATAGAAATTATTTCCCAGGGCCTGTCAGTATCCTCTGTCATACTGTCCCTTTGTATGCCCTACTCCCTTTACTCCTCTGCCAACCATTCAATGTCATGAGAATTCATTTAAAATAAAGTATTTGTATGTTTGAAAGTCTGCATGTGTCTGTGTGATGCAAGAATATAAAATTCTCAAAGGCAAGCATCAAAATTCTCAGTTCTGGGAATGGAAAAGTCAAAGGAAATTTTTTTTTTTATCAATTCATATCTAACTTATCTCTATGCTGGTAAATAAATGTTTGTAGTTTTCTTTTTATTCTTTCAGGTATTTTTATCAAGATGTAATTAACACATAACATTGTGTTAGTTTCATGTGTACAACATATGATTTTATATTTGTATATACTCATTGTGACATGGCCACCGCAATAACTCTAGTTAACATCTGTGACCATAAAATAGTATTGGTATTTCAATCTCAACATTCAACACTAGAAGAATCAAAGATAGCTGGTATTTTCTGACATACTCACATATTTATTGAATGCACATGGTGTATATTCCTGGCATGAAATATGTCACTGAGTCTCTCTCGGGTTGAAGGAAAGGGCAGAGTTTATGGATAGACATATTATGCAAAAACAATGACATATGGCAAGATAACTGCTATAGAAATATATCAAGGAATTGTGCTATGGAAGAACAAAGAAGAGAAAGATCACTTCTGATTAGAAATTAGTTAGGGAGTGTAGAGAAGATAGTACTTAAGATGATTCTTCAATGGGAGATAGAATAGGCCTAAATATATAAGAGGCAAACAGAATCAGAAGGAATACAATCTCAAATTGTCCAGTGACTCAGAAAGACCAGTAAACAGTCCATGCTATCCATATCTTTATGGGGTTAGTGTTTTTCAGGGAGAGAGAGAATTTGGGGTTAGAGGATTTGAGTTCAAATCCTTAGACTAGCATAATGGCATTAGTAATAAAAATAAACTTTCATGGGTGTGATATATGTCTATGGCAAAAAGTTTCATGAACTGAAAAGCTCTAAAGAAAGGTTTTTAGAAATTATAGGAAACATATTCAGGCTGTGCAGTTGTAACATGCATTTTACATGGAATGAAACATCCATCTTAATCCTGAAATTAAAAGTAAGCTCAGTCATCATCTCTAGAACTCGCTCAATAAGGATCAAATAACACTGAGAAGTCTGCGACTTCTCCTCTGGCCATGACACATAGCAGTGCACCCTGAGCAGTTCACACCTGAGGGAATAGAAAAGAGGGAATAAAGCAAACCACGTCTTTTCAGTTCCAATTTCTAAGTCTTCTGCTTCTGGCAGCTTCCCTTCCTTATCTTTTAATCCTCCAAAATCTTCCCGAATTTTCCATCCTTTATGGAATTCATGATTTGAATTTGCTGCTAGCCTTAAAACCCATAGCCCCCACTTCCTGTACAGTGCCCCCTGGTCCCAGCTGACTCACTCACCTACTGCCAGCCTCCTTCTACTAGCTTAGATTTCTGGATCTCACCCTTCATCAGTTATGCTGTGTGATAGCTTCCTTCATTTCCCAGGTTCAAAATGCAGTTAACTATCATTCTCTCGAAAACCTGACCTGGTAGAATCTGAAAAGTCTGTTTTCACAGGCTCTAGGTACAATTGCATATGAAGATAAGCATTATATATTTTGTACAAGATAAGAAGAACCACACAAGTACACTTTCCAAATCTATTATCAATATGAATTTTAAACTAAAATAAGTCAAACTAGATCACAAATGATAGGTCATTTAAGTGGGGTGAATATCAAACTATTAAAATAAAATATGCTGGTTTGGCAATACCAAATTAACAGGAAGTTCAATTCAAGGCTCTAGAAGCAAGAGCTGTTCAGCAGTTTGGAAGGAAATTAATTAAAAACTGGAAGAAATGCCTTGCGGTAAAATTAGAGGAACCAGCTGACACCAAAGGCTTGAATAGGAAGTAGAATCAAGATGATTATAAAAGCAGATGACTTTTTGGTGTGGCTCATCTGCTATTAATGAGCTTCATAAACTCATCTGTTATGTCTCCACTGAATCAATTCAACAGCAGGCCTCCTTGGCCCTTCTGAACCTTATAGCCAGAGACAGTTTTTCTAAATGCAGATAAGATCATGCCACTTCCTGGCTTAAAGCCCTTTAGCAGTACTCCATCACTCTCAGGACTGAAGTCCAGATTAATTAAAACTCTTCCTGAAATGATACCTGCACCTCTCTCATTCCTCATCTCACTACATCTCCAACCCTCTCTTAAACTCTTTTTCCTAACATATATTTGTTACATGAAAGAATCAGTAGTAAAAGAGTTCTAGACCCAAATCCCAGTTCTTCCATACAGCACTTAACTTTTGGCAAGTTACTGAACTCACTCTTAGATGCACTTCCTTATCTTAAAAAATGGGCCCAATGTGGTAACACCTATCATAGATGGTTTTTAAAAAAATATATTTTATTAATTTTTACAGAGAGGAAGGCAGAGGGATAGTCAGAAACATTGATGAGAGAGAAACATGGATCAGCTCTCTCCCTCACAACCCCTACTGGGGATCGAGCCCTTGACCAGAGTCAAACCTGGGACCCTTCAGTCCATAGGCCAATGCTCTATCCACTGAGCCAAACTGGTTAGGGCCCATAGATGTTTTGAGGAGTTAATGAAAAGATAACATAATTGCTTGGCTGTGACTCAGTTGGTTGGGTGTCATATTAGGCGCCAAAAGGTTGCCAGTTCAATTCCCAGTCTGGGCACATACCAGGGTTGCAGGCTTCATCCCCAGTAGGGGGACATACAGGCGAGAACTGATGTTTTGCTCTCACATAGATGTTTCTCTCTCTCTAAAAATCAATTTGAAAAAAATAACATAATAAAAGGGTCAGATACTAAGTGTTTAAGAGATGTAAGTTATCGTTATGCCTTCTAGACAACAGCCATACAAATCTGCAATTGTTGAACAATCCACAAACTAACACCAAACATATCTAGGCACTTACCTGTGTTCTGCTTTACTAATGCATTTGACCCGGAGCCTGGCATCCACCTACTTGACAAAGACCTCTTGGATGTCTCTTAAGTGAAAGAAGCTTCCCACTTTTGGTCCCACAGCGTGCTCTTTGACAGCATGTCAACATTTGATCTCTGTGGGGAACAATAAAAAATTAGTTTGCATGTGTGCCTCTCCCTTGAGTCCGGATCTCTTCAGGGCAGGTGCCTTGTCCTTCTTCTGCAGAGCTCCATGCCTATTGACTGCTAAGTTCTTAGTAAAAGTCAGACATTTGTAAAATGAATCAATACATGGTCAGAGAGCAGATACCAACAGAGGTTTAACCTTCAAATGGAGACAGGAAGTAGGTATGAAATCCAAGGGTCGTTCTCCTCATCCCTCTGAAATTTATTAGTATTTCAATGAAGATTCCCCAAGTGTATTTGATTTCCACAATCCACGAGGTCTAGGAGACTTACCAGATATGCTGGCAGAGGCTACACCTACTCAAAGTTTCTACTGCTCTAAGCAGTAAAAATCAGAAGCTGACTTTGCGGCGCAAGTCTTAATAACTCAAGGGGAGAAAAGTAAAGACAATCTCACAGGGCCCACCCTTACAAGTCAGGATATGACTAACGTGACAGATGGAATTTCCAAGTTTCATACTATTTTTTGCCTTTCCTTATCAGCAAATTAGAATGTGAATTTCATAGCTGTAACAATTAATTAATTGCACTGCATTCACCTTTACAGGCTTAGAGCTAAAACCTTATGACCCCAATATTCAAATTAATGAAAATTTAAATCCCCAGAGTACATTTTTGATCTGCTGCAAACATCAGCTACAAATTCAACTTCTTGCTGGTCTCCCTGAGGAGAAGCTAATTCTTTTAGAAAAGGGGCTAGGGGTTAAATCCAAGGACATCAAAAGTTTGCAAAACATAGATTGGCAATCATTCCCTTATTATTTCTTAGAGGAGGGAAAAAGGAAAAGAAGGGCAGAAGGGAGTGTAGATGACACATTTTATATCAGTGTGATGTGAGTAGGAGACATTGTAGCAGAAAAGAGGCGAGTTGCAGCAGCAGCACCGTTGGCCCAGGAAACAACACGATGAGAACAAACAGAAATCAGCAGCTGGTGAACAGAATGTGTCTGTACATGGCATGGGGCAGGAGCTGTCTGAGGGAAGGCATCTGAAACTCATCTCTCCATCTTCTCCATGCCAACAAAGGGACTAGATTAACAAGACCAGGATGATCGGGCTTGCCATAGCATTAATAGTTTGGGATAAGAAGATCTATTTAGGTTAAATGGTTAGACTGGAACAATTTTTTCCTATCACTACCCAAAGGCTAATAATGTTAAAAATGATAGGCCAATATTAATTTTCATTCATTCATTCATTCATTCATCCTTCCAATATTTACTGAGCACCTATTATTTGCCAAGCACGGTACTTGAAAAGGAGACATAAAGATGAATAAAGATATCATCCCCATCCTCTTGAAAGTTACCTTTGAAAACACATAAGTCAAATATAGTATTACAAAAATGATAGTATAGAAAGACAGTGGAAGCTAAGCAAGTGAGAAAGTGATTCTTAATAACTGGCGAGTTATAGTATTTACATGGACTTCATACAGGAGGCTAGGCTTTGAGTCTTAACATGTAAGGCCATGAAAGAAATGGTAGGAAAATATTAAGCAAAAGAAGAAACTGAGTCCAAAAAAGCTCTCATTTATCCCACATCTAACTTCCTGTGATTTCCGATTTGAAATCTTAAGCTATTTTTGTATATTCACTCTTTTTCAGCCCCCCAACTCTGAGTCATATTCTGTATGTGACACATACATATATCGGATGGTATGTATATGTCCAGTGCTTTAGACACACCCAAAAATGTGATGCCTTTTTGAATAAACTGTAATTCATATCAACTTAGACTCCAGTCTATGTTAGATATGTTATGCTTTTACGATGCTGAGCTACTACTTTCTACGTTTTCATGTGATATTATTTTGGCTGTCCAAAGGCAACAATAAGCCTTAAATATAAGATCCATACTTTCAGTCCCTTTCCCAGCTTGTCCAAAAGTTAGTTCAATTCTATGTTTGTCTTAGGAAACTAATTAAGAAATAAATGAATTTTTAGTGAATAACTAAATTACAAAGAGAATACATTAATAAATAAAAAATATATGGAAGGGGGGGAATCAAG
>NW_006283436.1:505417-507363 GCF_000327345.1 Myotis davidii
GGAAAGAGACAGGACAGCTTCTTTCTGAACAGTTGACAGATTGACCAATAAAAATAACTCTAAACACCTTCAATGTATCCCTCATGAAAACCATCCTTGAAGAATTTTCTCCCTACACATTATGAGCTATGCCCTAAGGATATTGCCTTCAGTTAAGCAAAGTAGTCGCAAAGACTTCCCCACATGCATTTTCAAGAATATCCTCCCTTTCACCATTTTTAGATGTCATCTGCCTTTGACATGAACACTAGAATGAGAACACTACTTTATATATATCCAAATTGCATTGCATGTATATTATCAAAAATGCTCCTGAGAGACAACCAAAACACACCAATTAGCATAGAACACTACATACAAATTATATTCTAGGAGAAATATTCATAACTCACATCATGAAGGTTTAGTTTCTCTAATATGTAAAGAGCTCCCAAGATTGAATACAAACTAACACCCTAATAGCAAAGAGACCAAGAAGCTTCCTCCTTTCTTTGCCCTTTATTTCCCACCTTTGTCTGTTGAGAGGACCTAGAAGCAGTGATCCCAAGTAACAAAGAGAGCAAATAGATTCCAGATCTTACTTTCTAAATGCCATTCTGCACTAGTGATACCGGAGTTCTGTAGAGTAATTATTGGTTCTGGGACAAAGACAACAAAAATATAAGCTGATCTTGCAACATCATTTTGTATCAGAAAGTAAATGAATACTCAAAGAATGATGAAAAATGTCAAAAGAATACAAGAGTCAGCATAAAAGGCTTCCATTGGTCAAGACTGGAACAATTTTAGCATCAAAATAAAGGATAATTGAAATAGATAGTCACACTTTGAGAAAAACAGGAATTCACTAATTCATACTGCTATATGGTACTTTTGTATTATATCAAATTGGCTAATTTGTGACTGCGTTTCCCAGAATTCCCTTCTCTGCACAGTTCTGAGTTATCATGACCCAGAATTGACATTTTGCACAAGATTTTTCAAGACAGAAGTAAATAAGCAGCAGTGTTTCTTTATGCTTAAAAGGTCAGTGCAATGAACAAGATGCTGCTGTAACCCACTCACATTGTTGCTTATCTTGTCTTATAAGAAGAAAGCAACCAAGTCTGCTAGGTCTTTGCTATCTACCCATCAGGTGCCTAGACAGATGCATGTTTAGCTCCATCATGAAAGGTACTGGCTTCTCCTGTCAGATATTCCATAGTCCAAGGTGGAAGCTTGGAGGTGATAAGAGACTAAGGTGGACTCCATTCTGTCCCCATTGGTTCTAGCGTGTCCTTACCTCCCTCACTTCATGTACATGGGTGGGCCCTTTGTGACTATCTGCCCAATGATATTCAGAGTCCAGCTCCAGACACAGAAACAAAAGACTCACAGGACTATGTAATCTGCTTCCCCATTGGTAATAGGTGATGCCCTGACAATAAATCCTTTGTACTTCTCTATTTAAACCCTGATTGACACAATTACATGAATGAATGAGTGAATAAATGAAGGAATGAATGAAAAGAAAGAGCTTTATGGTTTAATGAAAATTTCAAAGTATCTCCCTACAACATACTTAATTGTTTTGTTGGTTTTTTTTTTTTTAATTTTAGTTATTGATTTAAAGAGAGGAAGGGAGAGAGAGAAAGAGAAACATCAATTTGTTGTTCCACTTATTTATGCATTCATTTGTTGCTGATTGTATGTGCCCTGACTGGAGATCAAATGTACAACCTTGGGGTATAGAGAAAATGCTCTAACCAACTGAATTACCCAGTCAGGGCCTTAATTATTTATTAATGATCACAAATCCTTAAGCAGGTTTACAGTGAAGAAGTCTGGGAGAAACTGTGTTCACCAAGTAATGAAATTTAACATTACCATTAATAAAAAAAAACTTACATTCCATACCTCCTTATAAAATATTATGAGATAAACACAGCTTTTGAGGGAATCCTGCT
>NW_006283436.1:507383-518108 GCF_000327345.1 Myotis davidii
AAATGAGAAAATATCAGACAAATCCAAGTTAAGGGGCATTTTATAAGTAGCTGGCCGGTAGCTTCCAAAATGTTGAGATCATAAAGGATAAGACTGAGGAACTCTAGAGCTTCAACGAAACTAAAGTGACTTGACAATCAAACACTAGAAAATGCATGACACTGTGTAAGCAACAGAAAAAACTTAATACAGTCTGAGGGTTAAATAATTATAATAAAATTACATTAATTTCCTGATTTTGTACTATGACCAAATAGGAAAATGCTTGTTTTTTAAAAAATGTACACTTAATGAGTGTCATGTCTTTATCTCATTCTCAAATAGTTCACCATATAAGATAATAGGTTTGTGTATACTTACACATGTATTAGATTAATCAATCAATCATATTTACACATACCTATGGGGAGAGAGAGAACAATTGGAAATGAGCATGGAAATGAAAAGGCAACTATAACAAAATGTTAACTATTTTAAAATATGGATGGCCCTGGCCAGTTTGGCTCAATGGATAGTGTCAGCCTGCCAGCAGAAGAGTCCTATGTTTAATTCTGATCAAGGGCACATGCCCAGGCTGTGGCCTTGATCCCCAGTAGGGGGCGGGCAGGAGGCAGCCGAACAATGAATCTCATCATTTATGTTTCTAATGCTCTCTCCCTTCCTTTGTGAAATAAATAAAAATATATTTTAATAAATAAATAAAATATGGATGAAAGATATACAGAAACTATTTTTCACACTGGTTTTGCAACTTCTCAGTAAATTTGAAATCATTTCAAAATAAAAAGTAAAAAATATATGTGTAATAGGGAAAAGTTAGGAATAGATGCTACACAGAAAAAAATAAAATTATCTCTTATTTCAAAATATTCGTACTTCACTCATATTAATACAATGGATATAAAATACTTCATCTCTCACATAAATAAGAATAAAAAACACTGACGACCAGGGTGTTGGTGAAGCTGTAGGGAGGTAGCATGAGCTAAGTATCTTCTGTGTAAGCCTCTGACCCCACTTCTCCACCCTGCTCTGGACCTCAGGCGGCATCAGGGAGGTGGTTTGCCTTCTGGCCATCTGTCAAGTCTGGGCAATGGGTGATAGCAGCAAGACAAAGAGGGCGGATGAGAGTACGGTCTGAATGTATGTCCCCCAGGCTTCTTCTCTGAGGGTTTGCTTCTGGCTGGCTTTCCCTGAGCAAAGATCACAGCCCCTTAAGGTGGCTCTTTCCACACATCCTCTTTGTCTTTAGTACATGTGTTCCCAACCTTTACCTTTTCGTGTCTAGTAATGACAACTTCACTCCTTACTAGCCCTGGAATATCACAGCAGGCCTTGGGGTTCCTCTACATCCTACCTATATTTTATAAACAGTCCATTTATTCAATTTTCTTCCAATAACCCAGTTGATCCATCTATTTCATGCTGGACTCCTAAGGATACATTGACATCCTCAAGCATTTATAGATGTGGTGACATAGTATAACTTTAGTTGATGGAAATTAAGCAATATTGATCAAAATTGTAAATTCATCAGCCCATTGGCTCAACACTTTCAAATCTAGATACTCATTACACACACACATATACCATCACCATACAAAAATACAAAAATTCATCAGAGCTTTGTTTATAATATAAAATATTGGAAACCTCTAAATATCCATTAATAAAAGACAGTCCTAAAATGGAATATTTTGTATCTACTGAAAGAATGAAACAACTCTTTATATATGACATGATATTCAAGGTATAATGTTAAAGAAAAAGAGAAAAGCATAGAACAGTGTATTATTATGCTTCCATTTGTGTAAAATATGTGTGCCTGTTCATTTTATATATATACATACACATATAAGTAGACACAATCATCATACTGACATAAGCTTGTATATGCTATGTATGTATACATTATCTGAAAAAAGCTGATAAAGGGACCATCAACAGTGGTTATATTTAGGAAGGAAACAATGGCTGGAGGTGGTATGAGAAGTGTCACAGGTGATAAACTACTAACCTTTATTCTTGGAATCTTTGAGTTTTGTACTGTGTACATGTGTTACCTATTAATAAAATAACTGAAATTGAATTTTGCCTGCTAGAGCCTACGTGGACTTCTTTTAAGAAAGCCATCAGATAAAATCACTGGTCAACTTTAATTCAATTCAGGCTATTTTAATAAGAAAAATCCTGGGGCCTCAAAAATATGAACCTATAGGTAAGGGGCTGAAGTTGACTATTTGTGATAGGACTGTGGAAATGAACCCAGTCTTCGGGCTTACCCCGCTGAGCACAGCTTGTTGGTGCAATGACCTTTCTCTAACAGGTGCATTATACAATTTCAAGTACAGCTCAGTGTATCCATGTGTTGATTCTATGTGGAAGACAGGCGTGAGGTAGGAAAGTAAAAACAAAAAAACCTAATAGATACAACACTGAGGTAGAGGATATTTGAAGTCTGGAAGATGGTAATTATAGCACAACCCAGAAGAAACCATCCATTCAAGGCAGGGCACCAGCTGAATGGGTTGGGAAAGTAAGAGAGGTATGAGAGTGGAGCAGTAATAAGAGGGTGAGTTTTCCCAGTGGGAGGAGGCTGGCATAAGGAAGGCAGAGTGGGAGAGTCCCAGAGTTGAGCTGAGTGACATTCAGGTTGGGCACTAGCCTGTCTGGAACTGGAGCATGGGCCTTGTAAAGTGGGGGAGATAGTACTTCATAGACACACAGGTCCAACAGGAACGCCCTCTAATGGCAGTGAGACCACACTGCAGGCCCACCACTGCTTTCTACTGTGATTGTCTTGCAGAGAAAGTATTGGTTGTTTCAAACAGACCAACGGGACAAACAAGGAAAACTGCAGTGGGGCTGGGTCCAAAGGTAAGCTGAATCCATAATTTCATCAAAAGGATTGTAGGAGACAAAAACCCATGAGAGGTATCTGCAAATGGGAACAGATGCAATGTGAGCCACAGTTTGCAGTGTGGTAGGGATTCAGAGAAGGGAAGAGAAGCAGGCCATTTTCTAGACCCAAGAAGTAGTATATTTATCATTGCTAATTACTCTGAAAAAGGTTTTGTCTATGTAGTAAACAACTCATATTCTTATTTTTTCAAATTTATCATTTCTCTCCCTTGAATTTCTTTTGCACACTTTTGTTTTTCTACCTCTTGGGTACCAACAAGGGCTGAGCTGGTCAGAAAGGTGTAAAAGTAACCAGAGGCATGGACACATGGAATAGACTGGAGGGAGGCAGAGGGGAGACTGGATAAAGAAGTTGAAGGGATTGGCTGAAGAACATATATGCATACCCGATGTACATGGAAAAGAATGTGGTGAAGGCCAAGGAAGGGGAAGCCAGGGTAGGTGGAAGTGGGCAAAGGGATGGGATGGGGAAAGTCTGCAGTCATGTCAACATTAATTTTTTAATAAAAAAGAGTAAAATTTATTATTCTTACAGCAGGAAACAAAGTAATTTTTTGCAATTATGATCAGCATAGCTAGGGGAAGATATACAACAAATAGATGCTCTATATTAGGAAGCATTTTCCCCTCTGAGCTCTTTCTGTAAACAATTCTAAAGTTCATTTAATAGTGCTTGTATGTCACTTTTCCCAAATCTTGAGAGGATATACATGAACATACCTAAGAAATACAAGATTTAAAGTCACTAATACCAGTAGTTTATGAATGGCCAAGAAATTAAATGAATTTTCAGACAGAAGGATAAATCTAGGAAGTAAATTAAAATTACAACTTAATACCTCAGAAGATAAATTATATGCAAAGCCACGAAGAGAGCCAGACCCACCTGACCACCCCTATCTGCAAATGCCCTCACTACACTTTCCTGCTCCAGTTCCACAGACACTAGTTTACAAAAATGGGATCCAGCCAAAACCGGTTTGGCTCAGTGGATAGAGTGTCGGCTTGGGGACTGAAAGGTCCCAGGTTCGATTCCGGTCGAGGGCATGTACCTGGGTTGCGGGCACATCCCCAGTAGGAGATGTGCAGGAGGCAGCTGATCGATGTCTCTCTCATCGATGTTTCTAGCTATCTATCTCTCTCCCTTCCTCTCTGTAAAAAATCAATAAAATATATTTTTAAAAAAAATGGGATCCAAACTCAATATTCAGGTTTAACACTTTAAATGAAGACATAGGGACCTTTTCATCCACAAACACCTTTTTTCTCTCTCAAAGAACAGACAAAAATATTTGCGGCTCGCAAACAATTTTTTTTTTCGTTAAAAACATTGATTTTTACCTGGGATTCTGGAACCTGTTAGTAAAGTAAAAGTGAAAGCCAGAAGGTCTCAGAAGCACTATACCTAAAGCAGAGGCGCTAAAAATAACCTTGGTGTCTTATCCTCCCCTGCCCCCTTTCATTTAGAGCTACATCTAGGAAACTTACTGCCCAAAAGGATATAGGGGTTCAAAACCTACCAATGCTTCTGTAAAAACTGCATTTTGATCTGTGAGTGCCACCTTTTTTAAAAAAAAAAAATTTTATAGGCTTATTTTCCTCATGACAGTTTCATTGCATTTGCTGGGTTGTAAACCATGTAAAGCTCAGCAATAAAATGACTGCAATCTGTACAAGTAATAGCAAGCATGTCTCATAAACAAGATAAGTTGTGCCTTGCCAATATTGCTACACTTCATAAATATGAACTCACTCTGTTTTGTGTTTTCTAGATCAGTAGCATAGTTTTATTTTAATTAAACACAACATATAAAATATTCATCTATGAAGCAAACATCATTGTTTTTAAAAGATTTTATTAAATTGAATTATACTGCTCTTGCCATAAAGCCATGCACAAAAGAATCATTCTGCATTTTAAGTGGATTGATACAGTTCAAGTGTCCATCAATTAAAAACTATATTAGGAACTCAGTGATGCTACCATGAATAAATGAGCTATTTGTATGTCTTGATAATGTAAGTGCTTATGTGAACTCATTCCAATTTCTAAACACCAGGCATTTCAGCTGTGCTGGTGATTAAGAAATTATAATATCTACAGAGGAAAGGTAGATGCTGCCAGAGTCATTTCATACAGCAGATTTCAGTGTGTCGCTTTATCAGTGACAAAATTTGTTGTCATGTTTTATTAGACCAGATCCAGATAACTTTGATAAGCCAAATGAAGAGCCCTGCAAGGTGATTTCTAGTCAAAACCTGGCTTTATAAAGGAAAAAGCACAGAACGAGAAACGAAGAGATCTATTTTGTTCTAAGCTCTGATAACTAGCCAGGAATCAGTTGCCTCTTTGCAGTCAAAGGGAGCCATTTTACATTAATCTCTAACTTGCAGATTTCATAATTATCTCCCAAACAAATTTTGTGGGTGGCCTAAACTGGGAGGACTTTAAAGAAAAAGAGTATCAAATTAAAAATACCAAAATAGGCATAAAAGTGAATATTTCCTTTGAATGAAAAAAGAAATCACAGTAACTAACTAGTCTTTTGAGATCTCTTTAGGTAAATTCCAGAAAATATTTACATAAATATGCCTTTGCTTTTCAAACGGACCCCTCCCACCCATGCTCTACACATCTCTGTGCTGCAAGGCCAAGGAAAGTGGGGGGGCCTGAAGCCACAACCTCGTTCACAGTAAACCTGCCACTGTTCCAAAATGAACAGAAATTCATATCACATTTTATGAGTCAGAAAGACTCTGTCCAAATTCTGCCTTTAGGGTTCTCCTGTTTGCTCCATGAAGTTCAACCTAATCCTTTATTTTACATTGTTTCCCCTTCTAAAAACCCATAGTACTTACAATCTACCCCACATACCGTTTCATCACAAGCATGACAAACTGTCTTAGGATGTTTACCAATGTTTCAAAGGTTATCTTCCCAGAGAGAAGAAAATGGAGGCATGACTTTTCTTGTTATGCTCCACATTAACAAGGGTGGTTTTTATTATAACCAAGTAGACTGTCTGAAAAACTAGTTGATGAATTTCTCAACTAAAAGAAAATCTCTTATGTATTAATGATATGGAATATTTTAACTTAAATATCATCTTCCCAACTCATACCTTTCAGGTACATTTCAACTTCTCATTTCTATTAAGACTATAAATGCAAAATGTTACCCTGGATTCAAGTGGTAGAAAATTGAAATTTTAGAAAAGAACCAGTAATGTTTTGCCATATTTTACTATAATGGATATAGGCACTTGTAGGTGCTAAAAAGATATTGCCTTTAGAGTATACCAGTTTGAGAATAGCTGTTTCAAACATCCAGTCTCAATCCTACTATAAATCCCATTTACATAAAAAACAAATCACATTTCTTGTGAAAATGGGAAACTTTGCCAAATCTTAAGGGTTCACCTTGGGATAATACAGTTTTTATGGGGAAAATGGCAAGACCCAGGAGAGAAAGAAAGAGAGACATATAAAGAAAAGATCAAGTTTTCCTCCCAAACTATCACACATTTAGCCTCTCCACTAGGAAGGGCATTTCCCAATGCTTTAAAAAAAGTATTATCAATGTCCTGGAAGAAAACTATGTGCTTCCGTGTTCCTCTAGTCATTTGATAGTTACGCGGATGAAGCAAATTTGTTTTTAAAATTACAAACGAGTGTGCCTCTGCCTTGAAAGGACTGACAACATTGATCTTCAGCTTGGTTGCCAACGTATGCCTCCCTGGCTTTGGTCTGAGAGAAGGGCCCTTCAAGGCACAAACTGAAAGCTGATGGTAAAATAAAGACGTACGTAAATGATTCTGGATTTGGCACAAGTAGAAAACAAGCATGGGAAAAAGCAGAAAAAGAGAAAAGGGGATGGGATAGAGTACAGGAAAATTACAAAACATGTCAGAAAGTGAATGTCCAATAAAATAATGTTGATCAGTTAGAAATTCTGGGTGACAGGGACATCCAAAAGGATCTTTAATATCACAGTTGTTTATATTCAAAGATTAAGTTATTTGTTGATAGTGGCTATTACGTTATTTCCTCTACCCTTACCATCCTTGTTTTGCATTGTACATACCCACCAAACCTTCAGTAAAATCTACTTCATATATAAATATCTTGTATAAATGTTCTTTGGAAATAATCAAAGATAAGGGTCAACATTTCACATCTTAATTGGCATGGAGAAAGGAGCAAACTGGAAGTGAGAAGCAAGTATGAAAATTTAGCAGGAAAAGAAACTGGAAATGGATTTGGTTGGAAAAATATACACAACTTAGATTTAAAAATCATGCCCTGGACAGTGTGGTTCAGTTGGTTGGAGTGTCGTTTCACATACCAAAAGGTCACATACCCAGGTTTTGGGTTTGATCCCGGTTGGGGCTTATATAGGAGGCAACTGATAGATGCTTCTCTCTCCCCCTCTCCCTTCCTCTCTTTCTAAAAACAGTAGAAATATATCCTTGGGTGAGGATTAAAAAAAATCTTGAGGAAGGCATTGTCTCTAAATCTTAAAGAGAGTTGGGCAGGCTGTTCTCCAGTGATCACTGTACAAATATATCCTGTTTCATAACCTCTTCTGAAAAGGTACATGACATTCCTCCAGTGAGAGGCACTCATCTTTGTTCCTTCTCTTTGAATATGAACCAAACTTAATAAAAATTTCTAACAAATGGAATATGGCAGAAATGATCAATTTAGCTCCCAGCGCTAGGTAATAAAAGGCAATGCAGTTTCTGATTTTTTTTTCTTTCAGGACACTTATTATTAGAATCCTGCTCCCATGGTAAGTGGAAACCCAGGCCACATGGAGAGAAGTTCCAACAAGTAGATGTTCCAACCATCAGCTGTAGCTTAAGACCCAGTTGACAATCAGGATCGAACACTAGGCACCTCTGTGAGCAAGTCTTCAGATAATTCCAGCCTCCAGCCATTGAGTCCAACTGAGACTTCCACACGGCAGAACAAAGAAAAGGGTTCCGCACTGTGCCCTGTTCATATTCCTGACCCACAGATTCCATAGGCATAATAAATGGTTGGTTTGCACCAGTTAGTTTTGAGATCATGTTTTACACGGCCATAACCCCTCAATTTGGGTACCATTGCAATTTATTCTCTCTGGTCAGTCAAGCCTATTAACTAACTCCATGAAGAAGAGACGAAAAGAATGGATGTGAATGGAACTACAAAATGGTGTAATAGTGGGTGTTAAAAAAATGTTAACATTGCATGTCGAAATGTAATATTAATGATGTTAACAAAATGAAATCTGGAGGCAGTGTAAACAGTGCAAAGTAGGTGAATAGGTGGGGAAAAGGCTACAGTTTATGTGTTCATTCAATTAACCAATATTCAACTAAGACAGAGAACCAGGAAGTAGATTTAGTTGCTTTTATCTGATTCCTCTATGACAAATAGTTTTCCAAGTAGAATTCAAAGAAACATATTGACTAATTTGATTAACTTAAACATGTTAAAATGTGTGTGTGTGTGTGTGTCTGTGTGTGTGGAGAGAGAATTTTATGTCAACTTAAAAGTACTTGTAAAAATAAAGGAGAAAAGACTGGGGAATAGATTTATAAAAAATATGAAAAGGTAAAAAAATATTATAAAATATATTAATATATAAAGAACAACATAGAAATTTTCATTGAATGATTTAAAATCCTAGAGAAAAATGGTTAAGGGATGTGAACATATAATTTATTGCATACAGCAACAACACACATACATGCAAAATTTATGCTCACTAATAAACAAAGAAAAGCAAATAAATTAATTAGAATAAAATGTTGTACTTAAGAAAGTAATATAGTGATAGGAGAGCTCTCTCCTATAATAATCGGATAAGCAAAAAGGTCTCCTCATTTCTAGAAAGCAGGCCGTGTGAAAATATTCTTTAAACATGCTTATAACTCTTGGCAAGTCATGAAGCTTCCGGGACTCAAAATAAAGGAGAAAAGATGTTCGCTGAAGTGTTTATACATGTATCTGTACGAAGAGAAAGCTGGCAGGGACAACGGCCAGCATCCAGTCCTTGCCCCACACCTGTATGATGGGGACTGTCGTGATGCTTTGGGCCACAGCCTCCAAAGAGCTGCTCATGGGAGCTGACTCAAGACAAGAACAGGATGATTTGATTTAGAAATCTGAACCCTAAGATGACAGATATCTCCAAACACAAAAGCTAATCTAGGAAGGAATAAAGTCCTCCAATTGGGCTCTTCTCTCCTCTCTTTTGCTCCAAAGTTTTTGAATTTTTTAATGATAATATAAATTTATACCAGAAAATCCTGCAGTTTAACAACTATAAAAATATTTTTTTCTAAATGTCATCCAGGAGGTGAGTGGGAAGAGCCAAAGAGATTGCACCCACCCAGATTTGAACAAATATTTGCTTGAATAAATCTCGCATCTTTCAAGAATAAGTAAATAGAAAAACACCGACCATATCAATAGGGACCTCTGAAAAAAATCAACAAACCAGATAAAATGCAAAAGCAATTTTCTTATAAAATAAACTTTCATGTTATAAAAGGGGATATTCAATAAAGAAAAGTTGGAAAATACAGGTAAACAAAAATTAATAAACTTCACCATCTGTCCTACACTAGAAAAATATGATTGCACTTTTCAGAATGTCATAAAACTTGAATGGAGTAATTTCAAAAGAGTAAAATTTTATAAAGTCTTTATATTGTGTTCTCAGAAAAGTTTCAAAAAGTATAGATTATCTGATACAGAAAGTTAAGAATGTAAAGAATATATTTATAAATAAAGAGGTGACATAACATCAGGAGATATAAAAAGGAAGATATAAAACAGATTAAAATCTAAGTAAAAAAAAAGAGAAGCAAGCATTGAATGAAATTTCAAACATTAAAATCAGACACAAACGTGTGTAAAGTTTTCTCAGGAATATAGAGCGTTAGGTTGAAAACGTTTCTACAATGCAAAGACAGAACCAACAGAAAGAAGCTTCTGGCCAGGATGGAGCCAAGGGGACCAGCTTTACCCTTTCACATGAAATAGCAACCATAATAACAACAACAAAAAACCAAGTGAGTGGCATAGTGGTTTGCAAGCTCCTTTACATTAGGCAGGAAGGGAATGCGATGTCAGAGATGTGACTCTCAGAGCACCGTGACTGCTCAGTCTGCTACCCTGAGAACATGCTCTAGCTGCAGCACAATGGAGGAGGAGCAACCTAGCAGCTCCCAGCAGATTACCTAACTGGAGGAGATGGAGCTGAGGGTCCAAGGAAACCAAGGCAGGAAGAGTTCATAAGACAGGGTACTGAAGGGGAGAGGGCTGCACAGAGGGAAATTTCCAGAGACCTGTGAAGCGTCCCCTCTAAGGGCTCAACAGAGTACTGATCAACATGAGCACAGGAAGAAACCACCGAAGTCTGGGGAGAGAGCCTATTACCGTTCAACCTGAGAAAGTTCATGATTCACAGGATACTTGATTTTATAAGCAGAAGGGTCTTTTCTCAACAGTGAGGATTAAGCTTAGAATAACAGCACTCTGGCTCCACTAAATAATGTTAAAAGCAACATTAGAAAGAATAAAATATATTTTAAAATAACTATATCTAAGGGAAGAGCTCAAGAATATTTACAGGAATACAAAAATATAAGGCACCAAACAAGGTGAAATTCACAATGTCTACCACTCAAACAAACAAAAAATGGCATGTAAACAAGCAGAGAAATACAACACATAATGAAGAAGAAAATAATCAATTGAGAGCAACCCAGAACTGACACAGATCTTAGATTTTCAGACAAGAAAACA
>NW_006283436.1:518505-548024 GCF_000327345.1 Myotis davidii
ATTACCGTTCAACCTGAGAAAGTTCATGATTCACAGGATACTTGATTTTATAAGCAGAAGGGTCTTTTCTCAACAGTGAGGATTAAGCTTAGAATAACAGCACTCTGGCTCCACTAAATAATGTTAAAAGCAAAATTAGAAAGAATAAAAATATATTTTAAAATAACTATATCTAAGGGAAGAGCTCAAGAATATTTACAGGAATACAAAAATATAAGGCACCAAACAAGGTGAAATTCACAATGTCTACCACTCAAACAAACAAAAAATGGCATGTAAACAAGCAGAGAAATACAACACATAATGAAGAAGAAAATAATCAATTGAGAGCAATCCAGAACTGACACAGATCTTAGATTTTCAGACAAGAAAAAATTATTGTAACTATATTCAGTGTGCACATAAGTAGAAATCTACAAAACACACACACATACACACACACACACACACACACCAAACATGAACTTTTAGAGGTGAAAACTATAATATGTAAGATAAAAAAATACACTGGGTGGGACTAACAGCAGAGTAGATATTGCAGAAGGAGAGATATGTAAATTTGAAGATAGGAACTATCCACTGAAACAGAAGATAAAAGTAAATTTTAAAAAATTAGCAGAACAGCACTGACCTTCAGGACTACTTCAAAGATAAGAGACAAGAAGAGGGACAGAAAAAATGTTCATAGAACATAAATGAAAGGGCGAGGACTACGCCCTCCACCTTGCCCCAGGGTAAGGGCTACACCCTCCACCCTGCCCCAGGGTAAGGGCTATGCCTTCCATCTTACCTTGGCCATGTGCTCAGCAAGGCTTCTTCCTGGAAGCCAAGCCGCTGCTGGCCACACCCAGGACTTCTTTGAACTGGCCAATGACAATCAAGAGAAGTCGCCATAGATATGACCACATCCTGTGTGACAAGACACCGACTTGTGCCTGGCCAATCGGCAGGGCCCACAGTCCTTTCTCCACCCCTTACCCCAATCCCCTATAAAACCTCTCTCCACACAGAGTTCTCTCTCTCTCTGCCACTTGCTGCTGTGCCAGTAAGGGGGGGCAGGGGAGCCAAACCTAGGTTTGAAATAAATGACTCTTTGCTTTTGCATCGGACTCGCTGGCTTCCTGGTGGGCCCTTGGGAATCTTGAAATCTGGGCACAACAATAAACATTTGCTCCAAATTTCCTCATTTGATAAAAAATTATAAACTCACAGACCCACACAGCTCAAAAATCCATGGATAAGAAATATGAAGATAACCACATATAGGTACATATTAATTAAATTGCTCAAAAACAGTAATAAAAAGAACATCTTAATTCATCTTATCCATGAGCATGGTATATGCTTCCATTCATACATCTTCATCTTCTTCAACATTTTATACTTTTCTGAGTACAAGTCTTTTACCTCCTTGGTTAAATTTATTACTAGGTATTTTATTTTTTAATGCAATGCTAAATGGGACTATTCACTTAGTTTCCCTTTCTGATAGTTAGCTCATTATCTATAATAATAAAAGCATAAAATGCTAATTAGACTGAATGGCCGAACAGCAGAATGACCATCTGGACGACCTTCCAGACAACCTTCCGGATGAAGCTGGGGCTGCGAGGGCTGAGCGCCTTGCATGAATTTCATGCATCAGGCCTCTAGTTGGTATAAAAAAATGCAACCAATTTCTGAATATTTGCTTGATATCCTGCTACCATATTGAATTCATTTATCAATTCTAGTTGTTTTTTGGTAGAATATTTTTTTAAAAAAAAATCTGTATTGACTTCAGAGTGGAAGGGAGAGGGAAGAAGGGATAGAAACATCAATGATGACAGAGAATCCTGCACACCCCTCACTGGAGATTGAGCCCACAACCTGGGCATGGGCCCTGACCAGGAATCGATCCATGACCTCCTGGTTCATAATTTGACTCTCAAACACTGAGCCATGCTGGTTGGTCATTGGTGGAATCTTTAGGATTCTTTATATACAGTATCATGTCATCTGCAAATAATGACAGTTTTACCTCTTCCTTTACAATTTGGATGCCTTTTATTTCTTCTTGTCTAATTGCTGCGGTTAGGAGTTCCAGGACTATGTGCATTACAGTGGTAAAAGTGGTCATGCCTGTCTTATTTCTGACTTTAAGGAAAACACCGTTAGCGTTTCCCCATTGAGTTTGACGTTAACTGTGGGTTTGTCATATATGGCCTTTATTATGTTGAGGCATGTTCCCTCATCGAGAGCAGTCAATGCTCTTACTCCATTCTGGTCTCCCTTTTCCTCTGGGAAGAGGCCTATTTACAGGCTGCCTTGTAGCAACCTGAGCCCAGGTACATCATTCGATGCTGGTAGTCCAGTAAGGTCACAATAATGCTCCTCAGGTTTAGCTCCTCCTGGCTGCCCTCAGTTCCCATGTAATAATGCAGACAGAACTCAAATCTTGGTTTCAGGATCTCACCAAAGAGCTTGCTGTGCAGTGGGCAAGGTGACTGTGAGCAAAGACTGTCAAATGACCTCTCAAGCCAGAGAAAGCCTGAAGGGGGAGACACTGGCCAGCTGAACACGAGTCAGCATCATTGTGTGCTGACGTGGGTCGGCTCAGCCTGAAAGTGGTCCTGGGAGCACTGCCTGAGCCGAAACAATAGTACACGAGATACAAAGCCTTAGCCTTCAGCAGCGCTTGCTTCAGTTAGGACCTGCCCCTCAAATCCATAGCCACAAAAAGCCACATGGAATAAAAGTCCTTTTTAATTTCAGAGATCTCTAGGAACAAAAGCGCTGATACAATTTCCTTCCTCTTGGTCTACATTCCGATCTCTACAGGCAGGTATTGCATTGGAAAGAGGCTCTTTGGCAAAAAGCCTAAAAAAATCCCCAACTGACTGGTATTCTGTCTGGAGAAAGTGAAAACACGAGACCAAAGGCTAGAATAAAAGTGAGAGAGACTTACTGGTATGTTAGAAAAGTTTCTCGGTGCTTTTAATTGTGATCACGTTTTCAGATATAAAAACTGTGGTGCATGGTTGGAGACTGATTTGGGCAATTGGAACCGGGGCATAAGTCAATTCTGCAAATCAGGTAAGTAGATCCATGGCTGTTATAAAGTGTTCTGGTTATAAATCAAGTGTGCCCAACATGTAACATTGACACTATCACAAAATTATCCAGTATACTAAGTGGGCTTGCCAAAGAAAGGAAATAACAGAGAGATGTTTTTGCCTGAATACCTGTGCAATAGCATGGAGCTAGTCCATTAACATATACTGTAAGCATTCACAATTGATATTAAAATGACTTATAGTCAACTTACAAATAAAAATATTATTACTTATTTCCACAATCACAATGAAGCTAGATCAAATAATAATATTGACAATACACTCTGGCTAAAGACCAAAGAGAAACGAATTCCTCCATTAGATAATATTGAATGATAAAGTATGTTGGATTTAAATTGTTTTTCCTTCGTTAAATTAATAACTTTCCATCAGTGAATAAAAACAGCTTTTCTATTTCTAAAGTGTGCAATCATGGTTGAATGGTTAAAATAATAAACCTATAATGTCATTTGATATTTTCTAGTATCAATTTAAATCATGCTGATTACAAGGTTTATCAGTGCCCAGCATGCACCAGGTATAGTAATAAATAAAATTCATACCTTGTAATTGGGTAGTTTCTTTAAAATTACAAAGCACATTAAAATACCACATCTCCCTAGATCTTCCTAACAACCTTATGGCATTACAAAACAGAAATAAACCCCTCACACTGCAACTGTGTGAAGGTTTAAGTTCAAAAGTCAGTCTACAGAAGAATACCATTTATGACAGAAAATATAAATAGGATACATAAATTAGCAATTGTTCTAGGTGGTTGATGACTGTGATATATAAACTAACACATGACTTTCCTAAAGTTAGTGATAAAAATGAAATAGTTGACAATATGAATAAATTAAATAAACCATACTGGGCTTCCATATTAAACTCATTAAATCCAAACACAGGTCTTCTCCCTCATAATAAAGCTTGTTGTTATTCCATGCACTCAATCATTGCACAGTTACAGAGTGTGTGACAAAATTACATGCAAGAATGAAGGGGACAGATCATACTCACTATAATTATATTTTAACACACTTGAAAGACTGTACTTCAAGGCGCATACAGAATAAGGTGGTTGCAAAATAACTAGGTTTTAGCAGAAAAAGTGTATATGGTATGATCTAGAAAAGAAATATCTAATAAAATCTAGAAATTTTATTTAAAAATAATTATTCCTTTGGTTCTGGGGTTTTAATGTTATTAGTACCTTATTTGGCCTCAATGCATGGTTGAAATGAGGCCTAGGTAATAAGTTTTCTTGACTCCAAGTCCCACTGAGTCATCCCTACAACGCATATGATGTATTAAAATCCATTATGTGCTCCTCTTCTGTCTCTCCAGCTACTTTCCCATGAAGCTAAGAGATCACATCCATCATTGGCGGAAGCCATGGTTTTCAGGTCTAGCAGGAGCTTGGTTCACTTATTCTCCAGCTCCTGAGAAGATTCTAGAGCTTGCACACTGGTTCCCCAGTCATCTATCTCAGGCCGCTTAATCACCAGAAGGCAGATTTTACTCTCACATTTTGTTAGATATCTTAGGAATTGCTTCCCGTGTTCCTCTTCACCTCAGCTTGGTCTTCAAAGAATGTGGCCAAAAGAAGTGCTCTCATGTCTTCACTGTAATAATAGGCCATAGATAAATAAGCACCACTGATGTGCAGCTCAGAAGATGCCATGCGATTAATAGCAAACCCTACACGCTTCGGAGAGGAAGTGCTGGGATGCCATCTCAGTTTAAGAGAAAACAGTTTTCTTTTTTTTAAAAAAATGTATTTTATTGATTTTTTTACAGAGAGGAAAGGAGAGAGCTAGAAACATCGATGAGAGAGAAACATCGATCAGCTGCCTCCTGCACATCTCCTACTGGGGATGTGCCCGCAACCCAGGTACATGCCCTTGACCAGAATCGAACCTGGGACCTTTCAGTCCGCAAGCCGACGCTCTATCCACTGAGCCAAACCGGTTTCGGCAGAGAAAACAGTTTTCATAAAAAGTACCTGGTAGCCCAGGTAGGTGGCTCAGTGGTTGAGCATTGACCTATGAACCAGGAGATCCCTGTTCGATTCCCTGTCAGGGCATATGCCCGGGTTTCGGGCTCAATCCCCAGTATGGGACATGTAGGACTCAGCTGATCAATGATTCTCTCTCATCATTGATGTTTCTATATCTCCCTCTCCCTTCCTCTCTGAAATCAATAAAAAAATACTTTAAAAAGAGAGATGTCACTGGTTCAATTCTGGGTGAGGGACCATACCTGGGTTTCAGGCTCCATCCCCAGTGGGGGTCAGGCAGGAGGTAGATGATCAGTGATATTTCTCTCTCATCAATGTTTCTATCTCTCTATCCCTCTCACTTCCTCTCTTTCTAAAAGCAATACAAGATATGCCTAAAAAAGTACCTGGATAAACAGAAGAGGAACACGAGCAACTGGAAACACCAGCTTGTATATCATAAGGGATTAGAAAAGCAGGCCCAGGAAGTAGACCCATTTCAGAAGCCTGCTGAAGTGTCAGGTAAGGAGACCTTACGTCTGAAGGCAACAGAGCAAGTCTTCCTGTTGTAGCGGGTCCCAAAGTCAGCTACTTAAGAATCTTAATCTTCATTTGACAGAAGGCTGCCTTTCTCCATTGGTGTGTGTACAAACAAAACCTGCTTTCGCATTATTAAAAAGCCCATTATGAACACAGTGCTCATCTTCAAAGCGATTATGTCTTTATTCAGAGAACCAAGGTTTGATAATGCTTCCTATTTTGTTTCCTATAACCTTCTGACAGTGCTGAGTATTCCGTTGACTTTTTTTTTTCTTGGCAGCAGCAGACCTTTATAAAATGGCTTTTATAAGCCAAAGATGGCATCATGTTTACAAAGTTTACCTTAGAGAACTCATTTCTTCAAATTATGAAAGAATGAAACTTTGACTTGAAATATTTCTCATCTCTGCAGAGCGTTCAATGATTTTTGAAACAATGTTAATTACATTATCTAAATTAATATTCACTAAAATGTGACTTCAATTGTGAAAAAATGTGTATTTTTAGGAAAAGGTTAAAGAATCAGGGTAATTGCATTCTGTGTAGAAAAGATTAGAAAATATTGAATTCCTGCCTTCTATTCATAAAACATTTTTAAATAGAAAAGAGAGCCTGTTTTCCTGCCTCCACACTGGAGGCATGAAAAGAATGATAGCAGTGGAGTGAAGAATGAAGCAGAATACCTTACTTAAAAATGGCATGACAGTAAATGCTATGAACTTTCCCTGTTGATTTATTTAAAAGGGACTATTCAAGCAGCATTTACAAAGTATTTAGTCTTATGCCAGAGACTATGTTATTTACTGTGGTAGAGACTCAGGTGTGGCCTTCCCCTCAAATACTTCATAACCCAACACAGAACACAGACATGTTAACAAATGCCATCATTCCACGATGTAGGATCCTCAGGGGAAGAGTGTAATTCATGTACACAGTGCCGTGGAATACACAAGAGGTGTCTGTTAACTCCACTTCGGTTACAAGGATGATCTTCACAAAGGAGCTAACTTTGAATATTGAAGAAAGATTCACCAGGTAGAATAAAGCCTGCATAAGAGTATGTCCATCGAGTTATAAACATTTGAGATTCAAGAGAGAAAAGTGAGGCATAAAGTCACGTAACTTAGCAACCACATAGTTTGATATAATGTTGTTGTTTTCCTCTAGAAATCTAGGAAGGAAAAAAAAAAACAACTCAATGCTATTTTTAGCTTGAATTTCCTTCACATATCCTTTTCAGAATTTGTACTTTGATTTAGTTTTTAAATAATGGTAAGAACTAAAGTAAATTACCCCAATATTCTATAAATTAGTCATTAATTCTTTTGTAGTGATTACTTAATTCTGCTCAAAACACAGGCATATTGCTTTTTAAAATTATCAATAACACATACAAAGTGTAAATTGCACACAAAAACAAATCTGTTTGAGTCTCTCTAATGAAAAGGCCAGTGTTCTAAAGAGAAGTTAAAAAATAAATTTACCAACTCTTTTTTATGTGTCCATTACCAAGTATCTGTTGACAGTGAACTGATGGGGCAACAAATATGATCATACTAAATAGTTATAAATTCTACTATTTTATTGAAAATAATATTTATTGTTAGGTATATTTATCATTTTTCCATTCATTATTTATTTATTAGCCAGCATCTAGCTAATATATTTATAAATGATTTTATTTTAAACTTTTACCATGTTGGTGGTTTGGCCAAGTTCAGATTTTCTGGTTAATAAGAGGCATAAACATGACCAACTATATAAATGTCTGCATAAAATAAAAATCAGTTATCTTTATCTATCTAAATAGCCCATTTTGCCCTAGCCAGTGTGGCTCAGTTGGTTGAGCCTTGTCCCATGTACCAAGAGGTCACCAGTTCGATTCCAGGTAGGAGATAGTCGATTGATATTTCCCTCTCACATCAATGTTTCTCTCCCTATTCCTTCCTCTCTCTCTAAAATCAATAAAAACATATTTTAAAATAATAATAAACAACCCAATTTACTTTTAGATAATTATTTTGAAACAATAATTCCTATTTAAAACACTTATTCTTTTATATACTGGAATAGAGGCAGAATTTTTCCATCGAATTTGTGTGTAGATAAAATACCGGGAGAAAAAATAATCAGTTCATCCCATATTTTCCATTACTTTGAGTCCATATTCTATGCATCCCTTACTGAATAAAAGTGAGCGCTGAGCAAAATCTACACATTCTAAATTACTGAGTTACTAGATAAACCTACAGTTAAAGCTACTCAAATAACATCCTGACCAAGAAATCATATGATATAAGTAGAGGACCAGTGCATGGATTTGTGCACCAGTGGGGTCCCTTGGCCTGGCCTGCACCCTCTAGCAATCTGAGACCCCTTGGGGGATGTTGGACTGCTGGTTTGGGCCCAATCCATGCACGAATCTGTGCACCAGTCCTCTACTATGCATATAAGATCTTTGGTTAATCTCTTCCCACCTTCCTCCCCACTGCCCCTTTCCCTCTGAGATTCACTAGTATGTCCCATGTTTCCATGCTTGTGCATTGAGCATCTGCCCCCTAGTGACCAATGCACATCATAGCTACCAGTCAAACAGTCGAACAGTTGCTTAGCCTTTTATATATATAGATAATATAACATAGTAACAGGTAAAAATATTTTGTGTTTATTTATATGCCATAGAGCAATAACACTGAAAGTTAAATTTAAATATTCTCAGTGCTAAGCACATTGCTTGGCACTTAATGGGTACTCAATAAATATTTGTTGAATGCATGAAAAGCCAGCTCAGGAAGATCAACATTGCATTCCCTCCTGTGGTTGAAGAGTGTTTTGTAAGGTAGTCCAAGAATCAATAGTAAAATAATTACTTTAGGATTTTGACAAATTTGAAAATAAACTTAAAAAGTCTAAATTAGGTTTTGTGTTGGTTTCTCTGTCCCTAAAGTGTAATAAATAATACATTGCTTTCTAAAGTGAACCTACAGGAGCATTTTTTTTTCTCCAAAGGAGTCAAGTATTCTTTAGACACCAAACACCACAGTTTAATGAATGGTAATCGAATAAATGCGTGCTCCCAGTAATACCCACAATTTCATCTCTCCTATTACAAATGTTCATCCAACATGAGCATATTTTAGGCTGGTCAAAATCAACACCTCTATTAAACAGTATTTTTCTCCAGTCAATATTTTTCTCATTCAAACATTTACTTTCAGCAGTCCTAAAACTCCAGAGATCTAAATATAGGCAACCTCAACTTGAAAAAATTCACAGCTAAAACTAACATATACTCTATGCCAATCTGTGCACCAGCTGTGGATTAAAATGTGCTGAAAAGCAGAACATTTTGTCTCTTCCATGATCAAATAGTCTCTTTCAGCATATACAGCTCTCCATTAATGAGGGGAAGATGCTGTGGCAGGAGGCAGAAAGAATTCGGGTAATTTTGTTTTGCGGTATCCAGAGGTAATGAAATCCACTTAATTCATAGTTGTCAACTGGTTCTTTAAACATAAACCTGTGTGAGTATTCAATAGAGGCAGAGAGAACAGTGGTAACTTGAGTTAGGTTCTTAGAAGGAGACTATCTTTCTGACTTTTCCAAATCACTTGTAGATCTTTTTCCTGCTTATTTTCTGGCAAACATTAAACAATATCTATCCAAATGAGGTTACATTTGCAGAGACTGTAGAAATTCCTGGTAACTGCAGAGTTCCAAGAAAAAAATGACAGGTTTATTATAGGGACAAGCATTTGCAAAAGAGTTCATTTTAATTATTTTAAGTATCTTGAAAAATGCAAATGTATTTTTACATGAATGTAGTATTTACAGATATGAATTCTCCTAATATTTGTAACATAGAGTCGCTTGAGCTTTTTCTAGAATTCCATAGATCACAAATTCTTTGCTTATTTGTTCATTTTAAATGGCCTCAAAAACTGTACAGGGATTATCTAGCACACGAAGTCTTTCTTAAAGAGGGTGGATGCTAATCTGACCTGCTTACTAGATCAATGAAGCATAGTTAACTGCAAACTGGTGCTGAAAACTTCCTGTATTTTGCAGAATGGTCATATTTTAGTAGAGGCTTTTGTCCAGTGGCAGAGCTATTTGTTTTACTTATTTAGCTCCCAAAAGAATAAATTCTGGTGTCTTCTAACCACATGGCAAAACAGAATAGTGGCAATCCTAATCAGTTTGTATTATTTCATTTTAATGAGCTATGAAGTCTTCATAATTTTATAAAGACAAAGTGCATGTATGTTAATCAGATTGCTAAATTTGGAATAATTATTCACTGATAGTAAAAAATGAAAATCTTACACTAAAAGAAAAATATCATAGGAAAAAAACTTGTATATGTGTACTCACATATCGTTACATTAAATACATGGATACTTTATATTCAGATATTGTCTTAATGAAAAGAAATGAAAAATACACAGTTTAAGTAACAGAACTACATTTAAAATGTACAATTTAAAAAGCAGGCTGTGAAAATCAAAGCAATTTAAGTGATTTCTTTCTTATATTTAAGCAAGATTTTGTACTTTTAAAAACACTTTCACATTTATTAACTCATTGGGAACCTTATAACTACCCTTTGAGATACAAAAGGACAGGTACTATTATTCTTAATTTCTAAATCAGGAGACATTGAAGTAAATTTATATTCACAAGTTAAAATTGATCTCAAAGATTTTTTTTGTTTTTTCTTCTTTTTGTAATTGCAAACATGCACTTGTATGCACACACATATCCACTGAATTACAATAAAATAATAGATTCCAATTTGCTATGCACCTCAAAAGGATAAAAAAGCAAAAGCTGATATATGCACTAAAATGAAATGGTATAGGTAATCAGTTCAATTAAAGTCAAAGCATGGGGGAAAAACAACAGACTTAATGAGAAATCACCAAAACAAAGCCACAGCAGGGAAGTTAAGAACAGCACAGTATTAAGGACTACTTAATTACAAACTATAATCAGCCTATTTCAATTGACCTTTTAGGTGTAATCAGAGACTTGTAACTGAATTTCATAGCATGTGTTTTTCCCCATTCAACTTACATCATTCTCTATCCTTGACAAGCTTGCAAAACAATACAGTATTAAACATATCATGTCATAGCTTCAGTTTTTGCTAATCCTTTGATGGACAGTATGCAATACTCATGTTAATGAAAACATTAAAAAAATGACCAGACTTCCTTTGAGACTCAAAATCAAAACTCGTCACCAATAACTAGTTACATTTTTTAAATTAAATTTTAAATATTAGGTATTGCACCTAATAAGAAATAAGAGGCAAACATTATTGATTTCAGAAAATTTGCTCTTAAAAATAAGAACTGGCTAAATGTTGAGTTCAATTCAGCGGTTCTCAACCTGTGGGAAGCGACCCCTGAAAATACATCCTGCATATGAGATATTTACATTACAATTCATAACAGTAGCAAAATTACAGTTATGAAGTAGCAACGAAAATAATTTTATGGTTGGGGGTCACCACAACATGAAGAACTGTATTAAAGGGTCGCGGCTTTAGGAAGGTTGAGAACCACTGAATTAGATAGTAGCCTATTTAACTTGGGTTATAAAAGTCCCTTTTGTCCTCACATTGTTTTTCTCTCTCAGCAAGCACCTCATGGTGACTTACATGCTTACTGGACCTAAGATTGTGAAGGTCACTGAAGAAATGTCAATATTATCAGCATGCACATTAACACTTCTAACACATCTAGTCCTTATCAGCTATCAACACCTCAACTTGGATTCAAGTAATCAGTTACCTGGCAGGGGCCTGAGAGAATAAAATGTAGGACTAGTGCATTTTAATTAAGAGGAAAATGTTGCAAGCAGTCTCTTTTGTGAGCTAGAGCGGGTAGATGTAATTGGGAAAATAAGAGTGAAGGGTAATCCGAGGTTGGCAGAAAGGGAATGAACACGGGAGGAATAGATTACTCTGTCTTTGCTTTTTCCAGTTTCATGAAAAACTACAGGTCTCTGCTACTCCTTGGATCTAAACCAGTCTTTGCAATAAACCAGCACAGTCAATATCTTATTTCTTGAAATTTCACCAAATCCCAGCATCACCCCCACCACACATACAGAAGCCTGTGGAGTCCCTATAAGAGTTGCCATGGAGCTCTTAAAGGGATTCCATTCCAACCTGTCTGACATAGGTATGGTACAGCAGGGATCAGGAAGACAAGGCCAAAGTGCGATACCTGCCTCAGTTTCCCTGTAGAACTCCTTGAAGCTCAGCTCTATCATGCCTACTACTACTGAATGCCAGGTAAAGAGAAAAACAGGAGCAGAGTACTCTCCTCAGCACATACTGTAAGAGGCAAGAGGTCTCACTGTGAACATAAAGGCAAGGTCTTAAGTGAGCAGGAGGTAACTAGTACCCCACCACCCAGGGGAGGCACCACAGTCTATAGTCCAGAGAAGATCCAAGAAGTATATGTATTCTAGTGGACGAGAAACAGAAACCTGAGAGCAGTTACCTGCACAATCTGATTTATTTAGATATATTCTGCCTAGTGGAGTTTCTCTCTCTCTCTCTCTCTCTCTCTCTCTCTCTCTCTCCTCTCTCTCTCTCTCTCCAACACTCTCTCCTCTCTCTCTCTCTCTTCAATACATGCTTTTTGTAATTCATGTTAACTAGAGAAGATTTGGAAAACATACAGATGAAACTACATCACCTGAGATTCTACCACCTGGAGATAATTACTAATAACATTTTATGTATTTATTCCCAATCTGTTCATTTTCTCTACATTTAAAGCTGTAGATAAAAAAAAGAGATATTTTGCCTCATATGATACATATGGCTGTATAACCCTTCTCATCGTTCAATTATGTGTTGTGAACATTTTCCTAGTCATCCAAATACTATAACATGATTTAAAGGCCACAGGGTCACATTTGGTGAAAAATTTACCACCTCTGGGCACTGATGACTTATAGGGACTCACAGGAAAACTACATTGCCTAGTTATTACCAGTCTCCTCTGAATATTGCAACACTCAGAGCTTGGCTCTTTGAGAGATGAGCCGCCACCACCAGTTAAGTCCCCAGGATGGCACCACCACAGTCTGCCTTTGAGTATTTATTACACAGCCTACACCTCCTTCACATCTGAGATTGGACCTACCTGGGAGGAGAAACATCTGTTGAATTGTCCATGACCTTTGACCTGTGGCTGGCCATGACTGGCCACCTGGGCCAGAGTCAACAACTCCTGCAGGCCCACTTCTTCGGCCCCACCTGGTCCTGTTTTCCTCTCTGCTCGTCCTTGTGGGCCAGATACCAGCACATCCTCTTTCTGAACCTGTTTCTATGATGAGAAGGGTAAGAAGGGTGTTAATAAAAACAAAAGGCATACATTGCATTATCTTGCCTGGCGATCCCTAGATAGTTATGTAGATTTTAGTCTGGTAGCGCCTGAGGTAGATCCTCTCACATGGGGCAGAGGATCTTCTTTGGACTTCTACCTTATTCATTTAACAATTACTTTTATTGTTAATACTACTTTTAATTGCGTGGCCCCAGCTGAACCACCCACCTCGGCTCCAGCACTCACAGCAGCCGCCCTCCAAATAGTGTGGGGGTGGGGTCTAAGGCCAAGGCTGCCTGCCAAGGGTTTAGCACCAGGTTCCCCAGGGATGTGCTCTCCCTGGGAGACAAAGAGGCAGCACCTTCTCTGGCCAAGCACAGTTTCAGGCAGAAGGGGATCTCCGCACTGATCCCGGCTGGGAGCACCGAGGTTATAGCAGGATTAGGTTGTACTGTGCAGGGTGAACGGGACGGGACCTCAGGGGACACTATCTGAAGCCAGTTAAGGCTCCACAGCACTGCCCATTCAGCAAGTATTTATAGACCATTTACTGTGTGGCATGATCCTTGTCTTTAAGAAACCTACATTCCAGTGAAAAAGATTGAAAATCTAAAGAAAACAAAAAATATAGTAAGTATAAACAATGTTATCAAGGAACCAAAAAAAAAAAATAGGTTAATGTAAAGAATACTTAGGGGACCAATTTTAAAAAGAGTGCAGTCAGGAAACACCATCATTCTGTGGATGTTCCCAGAACACTGGGGTCCTTTCCGCAGGATCTCAAAGAATTAAATTCTCCCTCTTACAATTTTCTGCAGCATCTGTTACATCATGCTTTAGGATCTTTTGTACCTCATCATTTTGTTTCACACATCCCTCAGCTGCACCAAAGTGCAGCCTTTATTCCTCCTCATTAAAATATTTCTACTGCAACCTACTCTAAGTCAACAATGAACGAGTTAAAAAGGATGAAACATGATAAAATGCATTCTTCTTTCCAGACTGCAGCAGTTCAATACATAAATTATATTTTTGATCCTGGCAACTAAAAAGATGTTTGAAATAGAAAAACAGGAAATGCCACAGAGAAATGTGTCTCTGTTTCTTCGGAGAAAAAACCTTCCCATTCGAGGTGGCAGAGAAGTGAAACATGCTGGAGTTTAAGTCAGCCAAACCTTGGAATTGAATTCCACCTCTGCCTCTTGCTGAGTGTGGTGACCTGAGGTGAATTGCTTAACTGTGCGGAGTCTTAATTCTTCAACTATAAATTGAGAATACAGCACAACTTGCAGTGTCATTCTAAGAGTTAGAAATAATACATGTACAGGTTTAGCACAGCGCCCTCCCACAGTGACACGAGATACATAGCAACTGTTATCAGTGCTTAACAACGTTGTGATGTATGAACTGTCATCTCCGTCTTATCTATCCGCTGTCCTCATTTATGCCCACCTTGCTCAGAGATGTTAAGTAGCTTGCCCAGAATTAGAATCAAAGTGAGGCTTTAACTCCAAAACTCTAGTCTTAACTGTGTTTGAGCCCTGGAAAGGACTTCAATGTAGAACAGCATCTTAGCAGATTCCGTAGCAGTGTCTCGGGTAGAAGGCCATTTAAAGAAACACTTGGCAGATGGAATTTTATTTGGTGCCAGGATGTGCCTTAAAATGAAGGACCATGGCAAAGTGAGAGCTGGGAGCACTGATTTGCCTGCAACTTCCATAACTCAGACATGTTTGAGTTCAAGGAGAGCAGGAAGGAGGAGGAAGGTGGGGCCCAGCAGATTAGGGCTGGTGAAAGGAATCTCCCAGAGGAGGCCCTAAAGGAGCACTAACATGTAATGAACACCTAAGTCACAGCACATTTTAAAAATGTTTTTCTTATTATGGTGGGAAAACATTTTTTTTCAAAATATTTGTCCAGCCCTAATCGGTTTGGCTCAGTGGATAGAGCATAGTCCTGTGGACTGAAGGGCCCTAGGTTCGATTCCAGTCAAGGGCATGTACCTTGGTTGCGGGCACAACCCCAGTGGGTGGCATGCAGAAGGCAGCTGATGGATGTTTCTCTCTCATCAATGTTTCTAACTCGCTATCCCTCTCCCCTTTTCTCTGTAAAAAATCAATAAAATATATAAAAAAATATTTGTCCAAAAATAATAATGCATTTACCAACATCCTGAACTGTTCACAGGTCAGGAGTCTTTTCTTGCTCCAACCATGAGACAGAGCTCCAGCCTGAAGTTAAGAGCAGGGCCTTGGCAAACCAAAGCCTTTGGGCTCAGCCAACATGGAGGCAGAAAAGAGAAGGGGCATGAGGATGCACAGCCTCACAAGGAAGTTCCTGGGGCTTTGGTCATAGGTTTATTGGCATCAAAGATACTGGGGGAGCAACAGGAAAGCCCAACAGTCATGACTAGATCAACTGCTCACCTGACAGTCTTATTTCTAAACTCCAAAACATAAAGGGACTGAGGCGTTTGTTATATTTCCTTATTTATTCAAGAATGCTTCAGAACAGGCAGGAGATGAGTCTGCATTTGGAAGACTTAATTGCACATAACTGAAAGTTTTACGTAAAATCAGAGTAGGGAAAATGAGGCCTAAATTGTCACTTTTCTCAGCGTAGACGGAGATACTTACACATGGACTTCCAACCAGGGACACAGACTGTACAGTCAGTATTAGTCTATTACTAAGTAGAGAGATGAGCTCTGGAAAAGTCTTTTAGCAAAATATTATTATACACAAGTAACATTGGCTGAGGGTCCATTCCATGCAGTAGAACATATTGAACCCCAGAGGTCAAGAAAGGAATATGAGACAGTTCATGTTAGAGTTTAAAGTCTATATAAGAAGTTGTCAGGGATATAAACCTTTCTTGAGTATCGAGAATTTTGACATTAGTAGAATTGTAGTAGAAACTCAATTAGAGTAGGAATATGGTGAATCCTGCACTGACCTATCGTGGCAACTTAAGGGTATTTAACTGGCTTCAGCACTGATACAGGTGGGGAGTTGAGGGAGCAAAAATGGAGTATCTTTCTACAATGTTTACTTAGAGAGTGGAATGACTAGATGGAAATGTGGATTCTCTCTAGGTATTAACTCACCTTTGATAATTAGTATCTTTTGCATCCATATAATTGACTCCTTTCCCCCACCCCCACACACATCCTTTTTCCTGCTACTTTTTTTTCCTCATGCTAGGTTATGATTATTAAAGGTCTTTGATATAGAACACTACCATGGTGAGCCCTCCTGGGGAAGGCCCATGATGGTCATGATAATAATGTCACCTATGGTAACAGCTACTGTTATAATGATAGTAAAATATCTACTGCTGTCACCACTGATGTCATTGACAATACTCCTACTGTCACTGCTCCTCCTCCTATTATTACTATTATTACTACTATTGCTAATATTACTAGTACTACTCTTATTCTCTACTGTTATTAGCTTCAAATAAGCATCTTCTATGTGCCAGGCACTATACTTGGCCCATTAAATACAGTCTCTCTTATTTATTTAATAGCACTACAATATAGATAATAGCATATATATGTAACATTTAAGGCAGTTAAGTGGTTTGGTCAAAACCAATCAACTATTAAATGTTTGGACCAGATTTCAATCCGGATCTTCAATCCACATCCATGTTCTATCCACTTCACCATGCTGTCTCCCTATGGAAAAATATCTTAAAATGCTCATTTTAAATGCATTTTTATTTTAATATATTATATTTATAAGGCGACTCATTTTAAAATTATTTTTATTTCAGTGTATTTAGAAAATTTATAAGAACAAGAACTTTTTTTTTTCTTGAGCCATTTAAGAGCAATTTGTCAACCTGATCCCCTACTATCCTGTATGTGTATTTCCTATAAGAAAGGGTATCTTCTATGCAACTAATGGAACCATCAAAATGCTAATATTAACAATGATACATTACTATTATTTAATCCTTAGACCCCATTCAACTTTTGCTAATTGTCCATGTAATGTCTTTTACAGAAAAATGAATTAGTTCAGAATTACATGTTGCACTTAACTATCACATCTTTTTATTTTTCTTCATACTGGACTTGCTTCTTAGTCCTTCCCTGAATTTTATGACCTTGATGCTTTTGAAGAGTTAGAAACCAGTTATTTTGTAAGATGCCCCTTAGTTGAGGTTTGTCAGATGTTTCCTCCTGATTAGACTCAGGTTATGTTTTTTGATGAGAGTATCACATGAGTGATGCCATGTTTTCCTACTTGCATCCTATTAGGTGGCACACAATTTAGATTTATCCTGTGACTGATGATGCTTACTTTGATTATTATTGATTGAGGTTAATGTCTGCTAGGCTTTTCCTCGGTAAAGTAAATCTTCCCATCCCCCTGGTAATTATTATTTTCTAGGGAGATACTTTAAAATCATTCAAATTTCTTTTTTTTTGAGACTTTTAAGTAATTCATGATTTCTTAACTTATTAAAAAAGTAATATTCTATTAATGTCATTATTCATTTTGATGCTAAAATTATGCCTGATCTAACCAATGGGAATCCCTTCAAAGTGGTTTCTGAAGCTCCTTGACATGACCTATCATTCTTTGACCTTTGTGTTGGTTGGTTTCTGGAACAAGAATGATCTTAGACTGATATATTCCTTGTCTCAGTTGTAGAATCAGCCATTTCTCCAAGCAGCCTTGGTATCTTTCAATGGAGAATGAATGCCAGTAAAAGCCACAATCTGAGCACTAGGTCAGATTCATTGTTGCCAAGGTTTTGCAACTCCCAGGACCCTCCCAGTAGACAGAACTAGGGAAGGTATATTTCAGTGTGTGTGTGTATGTACTTAATAAACATCTATATTTATTTATTTTTATCTATATTTTAATCTATATTTATTTTATATTTTATATTATATCTATATTTTTATCTATATTATTTTATCTATATTTATCTATATTTATTTTTATCTATATTTTATCTATACATATTTGAAAATCTCAGGGTTAATTCTAGTTTTAGTCCTTTCTATATTTGTAACTCTTTTCTGATACCTGGATCACCTATCCTTACATGGTCATTTGATCATCCCCTTGTATTAGTCCCCTATCTCCACTCTTGCACAGATGTCCTTCCCTGCTCACTTAAGCTCTGGCCCATGCTAGGCTGCTCCCCACGGCTGTACTGAAGCCACCTCTACTCTCTTAATCTCCAATATGCCCAGTATAGCAACTTATTCAAATATAAAGGAAGAAACATGTTGATAACTTTAAATATCCATGATCTACATTTTATTTCTCAGTGCTTTAAGAAGAGTTGATGTAAGTAGTTTTAGTTTCTATTAAAGAACAATTGTGCACTCTGATCCATATTCAATTCCATTAGTCCGGGGCAGGGGTTTGCCCTGTGGCCAAAATTCTGCCTTTAACCTCTTACAGAACCAACACACTAAGAATGGTGAATGGTTTTTACATTTTTAAAAGAGTTGTTTTTAAAAAATGTGACAGAGACCATATGTGACCCAGAAAACCTTAAGTATGTTCTATCTGGTTCTTTAAAGAAAAAGTTTGCTAAACCTAGTCTGCAGTATCTGATTGCTCTTCAAATTGGCTAACTCACTGACCTAAAGGTAGTGATATAAAATTAAATAAGTTTGTGAGGGGCTTTTTAGCTTCAAGGACTCTAAATAAATTGCAAGGAACTATAGAAATTTCCATCTTACAAAAAAAAAGAGATAATGAATAACTTGTAAAATCATCAGTGAGAACAAGATAGTGCTAAGGATAAAATCTAAGTCACCACTCCTTTTTTAGATTAAATATGCCAAGCTCCATTAGCCTCTGATTTGCATGGCCATTAGCGGAAGGCTGGCCTCCAACACTATTTATTTCAATCAACATCCCCGCATGTAAACTCCGAAGGCTTGATGACATGAGTTTGTACAACTACAGAATTAATTGATTATAACCCCTAATTCAGATTCAACATTAAGTCCTTTTTGAACTAAAATATGATTGATTGCAAGAATTGCAGAACCCAGGAAGTAGAGTAGTTCAAAATAACAGGTCATTAATTCGAAGTACATGCAAATATTAACAGAGTGGGAGGGGCAAATTGACACCTTTGGACTAATGGAGTATCTACTTATTAATGAGCCTTGCATATTTGGTTTACTGCTTTGTATTAGAAACCCGTAAGCCTGGTTTCGTAGAGGCAAATCTGCAATTTCTGGATGAAGAGAAGGAAATCCCATTTGCATTAATACAAGAAAAATAGAAATGTCCAGAAACAGTCCAAAGCCTATCTAAAAAAGACATGCCTGACACAATCTCCTCTTTTCACCAGTGCAAGGGAAGAAGAGCCATGCTCAGCATTGCTTGTCAATTTAAGTGCATCGATTCTGCTTTCCACATATTGTGATTTTCCTGCCTTAAAAAAAAAATCAATCTCTCCTTTGGAAGGGGAGTTGTGAATAACTGCAGTCTGTTCCCTCTCTTTTCTTTTCTTACTCACGTGGTGCCCCCACACAGTTAGTTACATAAAGGAAAGGTAAGTGAAGGGGAAAAAGAAACAACAAAATATAAACAATGTTCACAGTGCCATGAATTCATATTCCACTATTAGTTCATATTCTCACCTAACAGCTTGGGCTGCATTATGAGTTCCAGTGCAATGCTGGTACTAATTGCCTTGAATAATTCAGATGTTAGCACTCTCCAGGGCCTCACTGGAGCTAGGCTGCTGGAAGCCATATTTGTACTTCAGAACCCACAGCATGATGAGATTCTCAAGTCTGCAAGCTACACCGTGAGCTGGAGTTGCTTGATTTGGTGAGCTAGAAAAGCCAGGCCAAGAAACCAGCTGGTATTTAGTGCATTCCATACACACAAAGACTGAAATCTTACCTGGGTTTATGGATTATGGTTGTATGTGCCATTCTTTAACCAGGTTAGAGAAATCTTTAATTGCAGTTTTTGTTTGCTTGGGCTCAAGAAAGAAATAGGACTTGAAATAGGTCCTGGAAAGGATAAAATTAGAAAAGAAGTGGAAAAAAAAATATATATATTAAAAATACCTCACTCAACTGCCTTGTCTGCGTAATAACATTGAGCATGTCTGTCACTCTGAAGACATATTAGCTCATTTAGGTAATTAGTGTGAGCAGCATGTTTCCCTACTTATTCCATTCAATTATAGGGTTCTCACTTTGTCATTACTGGAGTGTCTTAATGCGACTTGTAATTAGTGTAATTACAATCCAATGTTAATTATATCTGCCACTTAGACATAATTTTATATAGTAATGGTCTCTAATCTCAATAACCTTATTATGTTGTTTATTCAAACAGGAATTAAGTCTTCTTTCATGCGTCAAATACGGAGATTACAAAAAAGTACTGCTCGTGTCATTTTGGTAGTTATGACAGGGGACTATCTGAAATAGCATAATCATATTGGAGACAATGTCTGCATGTGCAAACAATTACAGCAGTTCCTCTCTGTTTCCCGAAATATGCCTATGGATCTCCGAATAACTGTGTGCAGAGGCAGCCTGCGCCTGGGCTTGCTCATGAATTCTGGGAAGAACTAATGTGTATGCATCTAAAAGAAACCCATTACAGTGGTGCCCTGTATTCGTACACCAAATACACTCATCACTGACCATCTAATGGACCACTTCTCTGAGTAACTAGCCATCGTATATAATGCAATAATGTCACCTCACATCTGAAGAGCACATTATCCTTTAAAGTGCTTTTAAATATATTATTTCAGTTAATCCCGAAAACAACTATGTGGGAGTGGCAGTGGCAGGTATCAGATATTTGAATAGATTGAAAAAATAAATAAAAACAGTGTCCAGGTTCACTTAGCAGGAGTACAGCTGTTCATCAAAAGGCAATTTAGTAGAGTTAATAGCACGGGCTCCAGAGTTGGAGTTTTAGGTTTTGCATCCCTACAACTCCACTTAGAAGTTCAACACCCTTGAGCAAATTACTTAACCCCTCTATCCCTCAGTGCCCTCTTCTGTGTAACAGGAATAACAGCAGGATCTACCCCAGAGAGTGGTTACAAGGATTAAATGGGCAATAGAGAAAATGCCTAAAACAGTTTTTGGCACACACAGAAACCTGAATAAATATCAGCTGCTATTATTGTTACTCTAAATAGCACTCTCATTTCTTGATTTATGACCTGAAGTTGTTCCCCCCCCCCATAAAACTCATCACTTCCTTATAGATTTTCTTATGCTAATTACTAATTAAAGATTTGATCAATTCACTTACAAATAGATAACACTTCACCATTATGTACTATTTACTAAAACAAAAATAAAGACTCCTTTAACCAACTCATGTTATCAGATGTCAATACCTTAAAGTTCCTTGAGAAAAGACTCAGTGATTTCATTGTTTGATAAAGAACCTAATCACTTTCCGACATACTCATACTGGTACATCTTGTTACTATATAGTATTTCATAAATGCTCAAAAACATAACAGGATCACATGCAAGAGCATATGTATTCTTTACACTAAAACCCACAAACACGTTAGTTTTATTTATTGAGTGGATCTCAGTATCTGTACGCTTAAACGAAATATTGAGTCAGAATGTTACACAATTTACAAAATTTCCTGTTGAGCTTTTTGTTTCCTTTAAGCTCATGTTCTTCTTCCAGAAACAATGGGCTGCATACCAAGCTTTGAAATGACTTGGTCTCTTTGGACAGATGACCCCTTCTCTGACGAAGCCAGCAAAATTGGGTATTTCCATAATCTTTTCAGCAATAGAGATTTGTTTTTTGCTGCTGATTTCTCTAGGTTAACAACAACAGCATCAACAAGGAAGCAGCCCATTTCTGGTTGTGGCTTTTTAGACCATTTTTAAAGACCACTTTTAGGGGACACATTAGCTCTTGAAGTGTGCTCTCAGCTCAGAGGACAGCTGTGCCTGTGAACAGCAGTGTAAACACAACTACTTGGGAAATCTCTGGAATGTGTGCTGCTGCCGGAGAACTGGTCATTAAATATTAACTTCATCTCGCCTGACTTTTTGTTTTATTCATAATTATTTACATGCAGAGTTGGGACAATTTTTCCAAATAGACAAAAAAAAATAAGATGTCAATTCCCCCATCTTTAAATTCTTCTGGTAACGTCAATGCCCAGGTTTAGACATGAAGCTTCAGTGAAATGTAGATAACTCTGGCTTCCAGACGAGCCTTTGCAATGAGGCATCAGGTTTTAATGTTCTCAACTGAGAAAAGGCTGCAGCCACTTCAAGTGCATTTGGGCTAAGAGCTGAAAAGCCCTCTAGCCCGCTGGCCATGCTTCACAGTAGGCAGTGATGTGCCCCAGACACTTCTCCTAGGATCCCAGTTTCCTCCACTATTGTCTGGAAGCATTTCTCTGAAGTGCTGTCAGTGAGTGGTGAAAGTTGTGGAGACAATGTTTGCATCATGAAACCTCCATGTGGGGGACAGGAGGCCATGGAGGAAAGGTTTTTGGTCAGAAGCTGATGACACACTTCCATTCTTGGTCCCAGAATTGGCCAGCTGTTACTTTGTCCTAGTCATTTGACCGCCTCGGATCTTACTTTCCCCATCTGAAGTTAGTTTCCCACCCAATCACTTTCCAAATATTCTATGAGAACAAAATACAAATTTAAATCACATTTATTGAATACTTTATGTTCCTAGAAATAAATATGAGTTACTAAATATGACAATGATTTCATAGGCAAGGGAGTTGTCTAAGAAACCAAAATGATATTTGTTCAAAATGAGGACAAGAGCTTGGAATGTTTATATAAGTAGAAATTTTAACATCAGATACAGTAGGGCTTTGGAATCAAATAGTAAGTAGGGCTTTGGGTTCAAACTCAGGCTCCACTATTTCCCAGTGTATAACCTTGGGCTAGTTACTCAGCCTCATTAAGATGTAGTCTTTTTATCTGTAAAATAGTGACAATAATAGCATCTGTGAGGGCTATTTGAGGATTATGTGGGATAATGAATGTAATGTACTTAGCAGGTTCTGGACTTTAAAAAAATGGCAACTCTAATTATCAGAATAGGCCATGATAAACAGCATCAGTTTCATGCTAACTGCAATGGGAAACAATCAAAAAGTACTAAAATATGGTACATGCTTTACATTTTCAGGAGATCACTTTTTGTTTAATATATTTTATTGATTTTTCACAGAGAGGAAGGAAGAGAGAGAGAGAGAGTTAGAAACATCGATGAGAGAGAAACATCGATCAGCTGCCTCCTGCACAACTCCTACTGGGGATGTGCCTGAAACCCAGGTACATGCCCTTGACCGGAATCGAACCTGGGACCCTTCAGTCCGCAGGCCGTCGCTCTATCCACTGAGCCAAACCGGTTTCGGCTTCAGGAGATCACTTTGTTGTGAGGAAATAGAATACAGAAAGTTTAGAGGCTACACAGGGAACTCCACTAGAAGACTATTGTCCAAGTGAAGGAAAATAATGCTCTCGATATGGAGTTTTGAGGTGGAAATAATGAGGAACAAACCTTCAGGCTGTATACCAGAGGTCTCATCAAGCAGACTGATGGATTGGAAGTGGGGTGTGCAAAAGAAGAATCCAGATTCTGAGCCTGAGCGGTTGGGTGGATGGTGGTGTAACGTAGCAGATGGTGTGCTGCCCAGTCCTTCCCTCCCGCATTCAGGAAAGGCACTCAGTCCCCCAGCCTCTGGGAACCTTGCATGTGGCTCACTCATAACCAAGTCCTGCCCCAGAAATTGCTCTCTACTGAAGGCTGCTGCCTTGTTCACTGTTTAACATCCTCCACAGAGACAGTCTCTATGGAAACACTGGTCAATAACAATTTAAAAGCCTTGGCCTTTAAAAATGTGGGACAAAATTCAGAATAATGCTAAAGTGGCAACCTGGCTACAGATGTCCCTAGGGTTACAAATAAAGGTTTTGTTATGTAATGCAACTCAACTTCTCTCTCTGCCTGAATCTTGCTTCCTATTTCCTTGCTGGTATTGTTCCAGAGAGTCCTCTCAACAAACTCCTTTACACAAATCTCTGTTTCAGCGTCTGTTTTCAGGTACTCAACCTAGACAATTTGTGTGAGTTGTGGCCCTTACAGGCAAAATCTAAAATGGGATTTTGGGCCTTGATCACCTGCTGCCAGGCTGGAGATGAGAAGCCTGGGACTGACAGATATTGATAGTTATTTTGACATACTCTAGTGAGGCAATCATTAAAACTGTCCCAGTTGGTAAACTGGAACAGAATACTGGTAGAAGGAAATACACTGGTTGGTAAATTAGCTCAAGTGATTGAGAGTGTTGGGACTATGGCTTTACATCACTCCTTTTGAAAACTATCAACGAACTGAAGAAGTCCATGAAAGTCAAACTTACTCATTAGTTAACTTAAAAACAAACATAGAAACGAGGGGACATTTTGGTCAGGATGCAAAGAGATATTCATCAACTAATGCTAAAGAGCAGAAACAGTGAGTGTTTGGCTTAGAACTAAAATAGATGACTAGCAGAGCTCTATGGAAGATGGATCTTCCAACCACATACACCATAAACCTGATAACCATGGTCAAGGTTCTGATTGAGAAGGAGAGGTAGGAATGGGTTACTTGGGTTAACTTAGACCAGTGGTCAGCAAACTCATTAGTCAACAGAGCCAAATATCAACAGTATGATGATTGAAATTTCTTTTGAGAGCAAATTTTTTAAACTTAAACTATATAGGTAGGTACATTGTTATTAACTTAATTAGGGTACTCCTAAGGCTTAGGAAGAGCCACACTCAAGGGGCCAAAGAGCTGCATGTGGCTCGTGAGCCGCAGTTTGCTGACCATGGACTTAGACTAATACACTACAAATCCTTGAATCACCATGTTTCCCTGCAGAAGTGGCCTCTTCTCCTTGTTAAAGGTGCATATGTCCCTCTCGCTTAATAATCATACAAAGGTGTCGCCCTTGTAAGACAAAAAAGGTCCCCTCAGAAACTATCCTTACCTTCCCAAACTTGCCACCAGACCATAATGATAAAGTACTATGTAATAGGGAACTGTTGGGTCTGCCAAGAGAAGAAAGGTAGTATATGCTAAAGGAGCTCCAGGGCATAACCAGCATATTCCAACAGAACTGGAGAAGGTATGCATGGCTTTGGATTCTGAGAATGCTGGGACAAGAAAGGGGTATAGAATAAAAGGTTGAAAAAGAGAATTTACTGAAAGGAAAATACTATCCTGTGATAAGGTTTAACATCATATCCATATCAATCAAGGTTCAACAAGAGAAGCCTATTCATCTATGTGTATATGTATGGTAGATAAAGAGATCAATTGAGATATAGAAACACAGACTTTTTTAAAATAAGAAATTGACTCACACAATTTTGGGGGCTGGTTAAGTGTGTCTGGGTTCACAGGGCAGACATCGGGAAAGGAAGAGCAAGATGAAACTCGACCAATACAGGCTGAACTGTCATCCATAATTCATTCTCTCTCGAGGAAGCTTCAGCCCTGCTTTAAGTCCTTTCAAATGAAATAGTCCCCTTACTTAAAGTCAACTGATTGGGAACTTTAATTATATCAGCAAAATTCCTTCATAGCAACATTTAGATTACTATTTATTGAACAACTGGGGACTATAGCATAACCAAGTTGACACAGCAAAAAAAGTCATAACCACCTGAGCCGGTTTGGCTCTGTAGATAGAGCATCAGCCTGTGGACTGAAGGGTCCCAGGTTCCATTCTGGTTAAGGGCACATGCCTGGGTTGTGGGCTAGATCCCCAATAGGGGGTGTGCAGGAGGCATCCAATCAATGTTTCTTTCTCATCATTGATGTTTCTATCTCTCTCCCCCTCTTCCTTCCTCTCTGAAATCAATAAGAATATATTTAAAAATGTCATAAACAGTGGTCTCTTACATATGACACCAAAAGCACAAGCAGTGAAACAAAAATTAGATAAATGCAACTTTAATAAAATTAATCACTACTGCACTTCAAAGGACACCATCAAGAAATTCAAAAGACAGAATGAAAGACATTTTTTTTGCAAATCATGTATCTCACAATGATATCAAGAATCTACACTAATAAAAGACAAACATGCAAATTGACCATCCCTCCACTATGCCTTAAGCCATGTCCCCCAGCCAATCAGAGCAACTATATGCAAATTAACCCAACCAAGATGGCGGCCAGCAGCCATGGAGCTGGAGCAAGCAGGAGGCTTAGTTGCCCCAATGATGGAGGAAGCCAAGCTTTCCGCCTGTCGCGGCTGGCTCTGAGCTCCACTCAAAGCAACAAAGTTTCAATTATAGAAGATAAATCAACCCCAGATACCTGCTTTCAGCCAGCTATGGCCACAGAACTGGAGTGAGTAGGAGGCTTCCCTCCCTGGCTGGCTCTGAGCTCCTCTCAAGGCTACAAAGTTTCAATTATAGAAGGTAAATAAATCTCAGAAGAAAAAAGAAGAAAAAAGAAAAAAAGGAGTGGCTGGGAGGTTCCGTCGTCGGCCCATGAGGTGAGGGTCCCCAATGGGGGAGGGGGATTAACCAGCCTGCAAACAGCCATCATCCCCTCACCCAGGCTGGCCAGGCACCCCAGCAGGACCCCCCCAGCCCCGATCCGGGACACCATTCAGGGCAAACCAGCCAGCCCCCACCCATGCACCAGGCCTCTATCCTATATAATAAAAGGATAATATGCAAACTGACCCTAACAGTAGAATGACTGGGAATGACTGGTAACTATGACACACACTGACCACCAGGGGGCAGACACTCAATGCAGAAGCTGCCCTCTGGTGGTCAGTGCGCTCCTACAGGGGGAGCTCTGCTCAGCCACAAGCCAGGCTGATGGCTGCCAGTACAGCGGTGGTGATGGGAGTCTCTCCCGCCTCCTCAGCAGCGCTAAGGATGTCCGACTGCAGCTTAGGCCTGCTCCCCACTGGCAAGTGTATATCCCCTGTGGGCTGCTGGGCTGCCAGAGGGATGTCTGACTGCCAGCTTGGGCCTGATCCCCCAGGGAGCAGGCCTAACCCAGTAGGTGGACATCCTCTGAGAGGTCCCAGACTGCAGGAGGGCATAGGCCAGGCTGAGGGATGCCCTCCCCTCCAGTGCACAAATTTTTGTGCACTGGGCCTCTAGTATGTAAATAATTCTTAAAACTTAGTAATAAAAAATAGCCCAATTTAGAAGTAGGCAAAAGATCTGAATAGACATTTTTCCATACTTACTTCATGTGCCAATAAACACAGGAAAAGATAATCAACATTATTAGTCATCAGGGTAATGCAAATTGAAACTACAGTGCAGAACCATTTCACACCCACAAGGTTGACTGTAATCAAAAAAGATAAATAATAACGAGCACTGGAGAGGATGTGGAGAAATTGAAACCCTCATACATAACTGTTAGGAATGTAAAATGGCACAATCACTTTGGAAAACAGTCTGGCAATTCCTCAAAAGGTTGAATATAGAGTTACAATATGACCCAGCCATTCCACTCTTGGTATATACCCAAGAGAATTGAAAACACACGTCCACACAAAAGTATTTACATGAATGTTCACAGCAACATTATTATAATAGTAAAAAAGAAAAGAAAAGAAAACAAGCCAAATGTCAAACTGATGAATGTATCAGGAAAATGAGATATATCCATACAATGGAATGTTGCTCAGCAGTAAAAAGGAATGAAGTACTGATAAGTGCTACACCACAGGTAAACTTTGAAAATTGGTGGGATGCCTGGGGCTGGTTGAGAAAAAGGGGAGAATGGGCAGCTAAAGGACACTGGGTTTCTTTCTGAGGTAATAAAATGCTGTAAAATTGATTGTGGTGATGACTGTACAACTCTGCTAATAAGCTAAAAACCATTGAATTGTACAGCTTTATGGAGTAAATGATATGGTATTTGAGTTATATCTCAATAAAGCTGCCACAAAACAAAACTAAACTAAACAAAACAAAACAAAACAAAACAAAAGAAAACAAAAAGGGCATCACAATAATCCTGGACCAGAGGTTAGAAAATTAAAAGCTGCCCTAACTGGTTTGGCTCAGTGAATAGAGCGTCGGCCTGCAGATTGAAAGGTCCCAGGTTCAATTTTGGTGAAGGGCATGTACCTTGGTTGTGGGCACATCCCCAGTAGGAGGTGTGCAGGAGGCAGCTGATTGATGTTTCTCTCTCATCAATGTTTCTAACTCCCTATCCCTCTCCCTTCCTCTCTGTAAAAAATCAATAAAATGTATTTTAAAAAATAAAAAATAAAAGCTAATTTCATTTCATTCCACCATTTCATTTCATTCTCCATAAAATGAAAAACCAGAGCTGCCATGGAAGATGAGATGCCACGGCTCAGAGAAGTGGCATGCCAGAATGGACCATTCAACTCCGTAAAGCAGACAAGCTCCAGCTGATTGCTTCCACGTGAGAGCCCGTAGGAATCAACTATTAACACATCGCAAAATGCTGTGGTAGGAGGGGCTGGGTATTCCGGGAAGCACGGTGATAGCTGATCTCAGACAACGCTGACAGCAGGAGATGTTGTCACAAGACAGAGATAGCAATGAGTGTGACGAGGAAGGAAAACAATGGAGGAAATGTGGCAGTATTTACTGATCAGAAGCCAGGCCGGGACCATTCTCATACCGAGCAGTGAGAGGGCATAGCCGCCCTTCAGAAAACTATGGAGATAGTGCACCATCCTTAAGGACCAGGTAGATGGGCAGCTAGCAGGGGTATCCATGAAGGTTGGATAATGAGGAGGCAGAGGAGGTCACCCTAATAAAAAGTCAGCATATATTGTCCAGTTTCCAGACCTGAGCTCAGGTCTGTTCATTTCACAACTATAACTCCAGAGCCTAGTACAGGGCCTGGGACATACGGTGCTTGATCAATAAGTATCTTTCATAAGAAATTATCCAAGAAAGGAGGGAGATGAGCATATGCTACAATCCACTATTATTTTCTATAAAATATAAACTATATTATATTTGTTTCAATTACTCACTATAAAAAATGTTAGTTTAAGATTACATGATATACAAAGATTCAAATATTTGTACAGTATGCTTGCTATCAGCATTGTAGTTCATTGCCATCACTAAGTAGATATACCGTATTTGCCGGCGTATAAGACGATTTTTTGGCCCTGAAAAATATGCCTCCAAGTGGGGGGTCGTCTTATACGCCAGGTACACTTCAGATAGACTGCCCATAGTGCTTGCCCCGTGCCATAGTGGCCTCCCGATGCCCGCCCACTTCATTCCACATACCGTTCAGGCATCAGCAGCGCTGCTGGGTGTATGCTCGGCTGTTATGCGATTTTGCTGTTATGCGATTTTACCACACTCGCAAAATCGCACACAGCCGACCATACACCCAGTATGATAGCGCAAAATCGCGAATCGCGATACCATACTGGGTGTATGGTTGGCTGTGTGCGATTTTGCGAGTGTGGTAAATTCGGGTTACCGTATATTTCTTTACATATGCATTGAATTTTAAAGAAGGC
>NW_006283436.1:548305-558606 GCF_000327345.1 Myotis davidii
ATCTTTCTTCTATCATTGACAGTCCCTCTAGGTTGTGGGCTGCTTGCCTGTGTTCCTGAGAAGCATCTACGGTACCAGTCTATAGAGTGTGTTTTCTTTAGTGAATTACCGGTATGTTTACCGGTAATAAACTTGCACTGTTTTATGTATATGTTTGATTACATACAGCCTTGTGACAGTTTTCCTGCATGTCATAAGCATTTGAATATAAATTAAAATGTTAAAATCAAATCTGATATTGTTTTACCTTTTATTTGGTGTGTGGAAGGTGTGCGGAAGAGGGGGTAGTCTTATACGGCGAGTATATAACAAACTCTGTATTTTGAGTGGAAATGTTAGGGGGTCGTCTTATACGCCCAGTCATCTTATACGCCGGCAAATACGGTAGTTTTTTGCTACAATGAGAAAAACTTTACTCTCCCTGGGGTATTTACTGCCTATCTTTGGCTTGTGAGTGTATTCCTCCCTTCAAGCACCTCAGTCAGACAGTCAAGCTCAAGGTGAATTTGTGATCAGAAATCATCAATAACTTGCAACATTGTTGAATCTTGCCTTGTCTCTGTGAGATCTATCTCTCCCTGTCCTTGTCAGACATATACACAATCCAGAAAGAACCCTTAAGTTACAATAGTTCATGACACTTCTCTCTTCATCTATGATTTTCTTTTTCTCATACTTCAGGGAGAGTTTTTGTCAGTTATGGCCCTCTTTCCTTTGTCATTCCTTTATAAACGTTCCCTTTCGAATAAATGAAAAAGTCTTCTCTTTCTAAATGCTGATTTTTTTTCTTTGTAAACATCCTGCTTATCTTAAATTTAAAAAAGTGCAATATGTAAAAGGTTTGTGAACAAAAATCAACTAAGTGTAGCCATGTGCTGGAAACAAAATTATATCAAGAGTCACATACACTATATTCTTGGATATGGCTTCTTCGAAATTTAAGCGAGTCACTTAATTATTCTGCTTGCCACATGCTAAAAATAGAGATCATATCTACCCTATTTCACAGAATGAAGTAACTTATAACCATTGTGTTGAAATGTAAAGTACCATATAGGGTAAAGTGTGAAGTTAAATCGCAGTACAAGATACCTTATCACATGCCCGGCTGGTGTGGTTCAGCGGTTGAGCATCAACCTATAAACCAAGAGGTCACCAATTCGGTTCCTGGTTAGGGCACTTGCTCAGGTTGCAGGCTCAATCCCCAGTAGGAAACATGCAGGAGGCAGCCAATTGTTGTTTCTCTCACTGATGTTTCTAGCTCTCTATCCCCCTCTCTTCCTCTTTCTCTCTCTCTAAAAAAAAATCATAAAAATATTTTTTTAAAAAAGATACCTTATCACAAAATGCTCATTACTAAAGGAGAAAAGTGTCAGAGAAAGCTTCACAGAGCATGTGGGACTGCTTGAAGTAGGTGGCATTTAGATAATAGCAGGGGCATCAGGCAGGTTCAGTAATGGAGTAAAAATCTCATATATAAAAATCCTCTCTTCCCATTCATAGGCTATTGTTCAGTAAGGCAGAAAATTTGTGGAAAGAGGAAGCAGCAATAAAGGTTACAAGGGAGAATGAACATAAAATATGGTTAAAAAAGACAAGTAAAGTCATATAAGACACAAACATAAACATAAACAGTGCGTATTTGAGAATAGACAAGTAAGCTAAATGAGAAACATCATTCATAACCTTCCTATGCAAAGTAAACTTGGTAATCTTGTCTTACACCTTTCTAAACATGTTCCTTGTTTACCAAAGGAACACATTCTAGTGTTTAAAGTACCTTCTTTATAATCTTTAGTTTCTTGTCTGTGCCTTCAACATATTGTGGTATCTGGTAGGTAGACAGTAGGCACATAATAAATGTTCACTGAACTGAATTGAAGCTTTCTGATTCATTTCCGTATGAAGTTTAGTAAAAGATGTATATTATAGCACAGGGAACATAGTCAATGATATGATATCGTGATAACTGTGTATGGGGCCAGGTGGATACTTACAGCAGTGGGGGGACCACTCTGTAAAGTACATACATGATTTTCTAGCCACTTTGCTGTACATCTGAAACTAACATAGGATATAAACTATAATTGAAAAATAAAAACTTCCAAAAAAAATGTATGTATTAGAAATATACATGGCCTTTGAAACATCAGTATTAAACTCCTCTTTATAAAGAATCTGACTCAAGAAAATCAACTGTAAAACTGCATTTTTATATAATTGGGAAAATTTAAATATAAAAGAAGCATTAGGAGAATAATAGTAAATAATTGTAATCGTGATTATTCAATAAAATATTCTTTTATTTTTGAGATGCAAAAAAAGAAACAACAACTGAAGTTTGGGAAATGATTTGATTTTCCCCTAAGGGTTTATTTTGCTAAGTTAAAATCATCAGAAGTAACATCAACTTTGCATTTCATCAATTCTCCTTCTGGTTGTATTGATGCTGTGGTTGAAATCCAGTCACTTGTATTGACTTTGAATCACTATATATTGTTCCATTTCAATTTCTCTAAAGCACAGGTTGCTTCATGATTGATCAGGGAATTAAGCAGCTACAAGTCAATTCCCTGTGTGGATAAAAAGCTAATGGGCATTTGCTTGTTTTTCTTATTTCTAATTAAACAAAAATCATTTATAATTATATAACCCAAAGATTAACAGACGTATATAGAGTAAAATATGTTTTACACCTGAAAAAGTATAGATTGACACACTATGAGAGATATTTTCCTCTCAAGGCAGTAGAAAATGGTCAGTGAGTTCAAAATTAAAGCATTTGGTTGAATCAACTTATTCTCACATCTGACACTCAGATATAGATAATTGGTAAGACTAGTATTCCACCTACCACAGATCACAGACTAGATACCCTATATAATAAAAGGCTAATATGCAAATCGACTGAATGGCGGAACAACTGGTCACTATGACACGCACTGACCACCAGGGGGCAGATACTCAACACAAGAGTTGCCCCCTAGTGGTCAGCGCACTCCCACAGGGGGAGCGCCACTCAGCCAGAAGCCGGGCTCATGGCTGGTGAGCCTCTCCACCCCCCAAGACAGTGCTAAAGCCCCCTCGGGGGATGTGTGACTGCCGGCTTAGGCCTGCTCCCCACACCAGCAGGTAGACATCCCTCGAGGGGTCCCGGACTGCGAGAGGGCACAGACTGGGCTGAGGAACCCCACCCCTCTCCCCAGTGCATGAATGTCATGCATCAGGCCTCTAGTATAATATATAACCAAATTCACTTCCTTCGGTCCTTCTACAAGACTGCTAAACATGGGCTTCTGAAAGTTTGACAGGTGCACCCAGGTCAACTGTTATATTAGAAAATTATCAGAAACAACGACCTCAAAAAGTAAATACATAAGAAAGGCTTATTCTTTTTACAGTTTTTGAATTTCCTGAAGTCATCTGTGAAAAATGCAAAGATTTACCCACCCAAAATGGTCCTCTAATTTCAGGTATGATGACGAGATATTGAGAAACAGTACTTCTGAGACCTTCTGAAATCTCACTATTCAGGCAGCTGCCTCTTCTTTCAACCACAAAACCGACCACCAAAAAAAATAATGGATTCCATTTCAGGCAGACTCCAGAATCACCAGGCATCACTAGAACCAATGAAGAATCCTGCTTTCATTTTTACACTTGACCAGGATCAATCCTATGGTGTTCAAGGCATCGTTCCATGTGTATCACACTTCACAAACCTTTTTATATGGATTAAATAAAATTAAAATGAATATCAGGGGTATCCTAGAAGGGAAAGAAATAACAAAATAAAAACCAAAATTTTAGGAATATTTAGACGGGGGAACAATTCCAACTATCATGATTCCTTAATGAGGTTTGAGGGCTGGTTGCCATGTAGGTGTGTAAGAATGCATATAGACATGTAAGTGCAGGTGTGTATGCCCTTACACAACTGCTTAAACTCTGCTCTTTCACACACTGATAGACTGGTCCCCTTTTCACAGTGGGACTCCCTATTGTACTTGCTGCTAACTTACTTTCCATAGCAATCTAAATCTATATCTCTACATCCTTGACAAGTACTACGCCAGTGAAAATATTCCAATTCACCGCACTCTAAGAAGCTCTAACTTTCTAAAAAAGGAAGATGGTATTCATAATAATGATAGCTAGTGTCTTAGTCGCATGGTGCTAAGTGTTTAATATATGTTATCTCTTTTAATTCTCCCAGCAACTCTATGTGACAGGTAACAATATCATCACCTTTACTTAACAGATGTCAAAATGAAGGATTAGAGGGTTTAAGCAACATGAACAGGGACACAAAGCTAGAAGTGCCGGAGCTACGATTGAAAAGCATGAGCTCCCAAGCCCAACTTCTTAACTACTATGCAGAGTTGCCTCTGTTTTTGTGTTTTGTTTTTTTAAATATATTTTTATTGATTTTTTTACAGAGAGGAAGGGAGAGGGATAGAGAGTTAGAAACATCAGTGAGAGAGAAACATCAATCAGCTCCCTCCTGCACACCCCCTACTGAGTATGTGCTCTCAACCCAGGTACATGCCCTTGACCGGAATCGAACCTAGGACCCTTTAGTCCGCAGGCCGATGCTCTATCCACTGAGCCAAACGGGTTAGGGCTGCCTCTGTTAATAAGAAAAGGCAAACAAATCTCTGTGGTGAACTACCCCCGAGCAACATAAACATAAAGGACCTCTATCTAAAAATAATCAAGATGCTTTTAAAATCTGAAAAAATAAATAAAACTATCTCTGCTGTGATGAAAAGTAATACATTTTGTTTACAACCAATGTATTTACTTTGTTGGAGTCATCCATGAGCAATATGATAGCCAATTAGATCTCCAAATACTTTTGAACCAATAGTTTTAAACTCAAAACTTTACTAGGTATGGCTAAATATAAACTTTCACTGTTTCTTTCTCCCTTTACTGAGCCAACCAGAGGGAAAAAATCATTGAATACCTTTTAAATTCAGATGCCGTTAATTACCTGGGCCTTTCCAGTACACAAATCCAGGTCTCTGGTCTCAAGAAGATGGTCTACAAGGGAAGGCAAAAAAGTACAAAGCAAAAATAAGCCCCACATCTGGGAGGAGGTTCCTGATCCAGGCCTTTGGTGGAAAAGGAATTTATGTTGGAGATCATCTCTAACCTCAGAGCTGAAGATAATGACAGGTTCACTAACTGATGTGAAAATGTAAGGACAGCGACAGAAATCCCAGATGATAGCTGCCACATGAAAATCAATTAGGAAAAGCAAACACTCCACAGAAAACTAGTGAAGTACATGATCAGGCCGTCTATAGGAAAACTAAACAGCAACACACACACACACACACACACACACACACACACAGACGCAAACAATAAATATATACAAGAAATGCTTACCCCGACTCATAATTAAAGAAACACAAATCAAAACAAGCATATAAGCATATTACACTCGTCACGTCTGCAAATGTAGACTTTGAGGATAGTGCTGGCAAACTGATATATTTTGAGCAAGAATATAAAACTTCCAGGAGTGCAACAAGGCAATACTTATGAAAAAGCATAAATTAAAAATGAAGGTATCCTGCAGTCTCACTCTTAAAATATTAACGCCACATATACATCCACAAGAATTTGTTCAGTTTCATATTAAAAATGTTCATTAAAACATTCAGCTAAAGCTGAAAATAACAGAAGTGCCGATCAATATGACTCTGGTTAAATAAGTATTGGACAGCCCATTGGATGTAGGCTGAATTGCGTCCTTCCCTAAAGTTCCTGCATTGAAGCCCTAACCCCTAGTACCTCGCAATGTGACTGTAGGACCTTTATAGAGGTAATTAAGTTAAAATGGGGTTCATTAGAGTGAGCCCTAATCCAGTGTGACCTGTATCTTTATAAAAAGAGATTAGGACACGCACCACAGAGCGGAACAACCATGTGAGGACACAGAGAGAACGTGGTCACCTGCAAGGCAAGGAGAGAGACAGAGTGACCTCAGCCAAGAGAGGACAGAATTATCCGAACAAATTGGAGGAAGGACACCCATGGGAGTCCTGAGGGGGAAGCACCTCAGGGATGACACTGGTGCTGCTAAATGAGGAAACGTCTTGAGGATCCAAGACCCAGAACCAGGGCCAAAGTATCCATTAGTCCAGGGGTGGGCAACCCCTGGCACACGTGCCAAACATGGCACGCCAGTAACTTTTGCTGGCACGCAAAACCCTCTCTTATAATCTTCCATTTACAATTTTTTTCATAATATCGACTTTTTTATTTTTCAGATAAATTCAGTGTAGGTGCATCTTAGATAAATAAATAATTTTACAGAACAAGTTATCTTAAAGACCATAGACATGGATTGACAAGAGGGGAAGAGCAATTTCTATGCCTCTGCCTTAACTCTTTCTTCAAGGTTCCTCACATATGTACACCTTAAGAGACAGCAAGTAGGCATAACATGTTCTCAAAAAATTAGGGTTGGCACGCAGAAGAATTTTGAGTCAGAGATTTTGCTGGTTTTGGCACGCACTCACAAAAAGGTTGCCCACCCCTGCATTAGGCAATGTAGGCACCATGTCTAACCCAAGATACTCTTATAGGCCCATGAGAATATTTTGATGTGTTTTAAAATCAGAAGAAAAATGAACTTTTAGGTCCAAGAAAATGTTTATATATAGATTTGTCTTTATACCAATGTCATCATAAAGAATAGTTTAAACATTTTCTTCTGGAAGGAGCCCACAAAGGCCTAAGTGTCTACAACCTGTGAAAGTCATAACGTGGGCCTGCCCAGATCTTTAAGAAGTGTCTCCCTGAGGTGGCGTGTGTCTCCCTGACGTGGTGTGTGTCTCCCTGAGGTGGTGTGTGTCTCCCTGAGGTGGCGTGTCTCTCCCTGAGGTGGCGTGTGTCTCCCTGAGGTGATGTGTGTCTCCCTGAGGTGGCGTGTGTCTCCCTGACGTGGTGTGTGTCTCCCTGAGGTGGTGTGTGTCTCCCTGAGGTGGCGTGTCTCTCCCTGAGGTGGCGTGTGTCTCCCTGAGGTGATGTGTGTCTCCCTGAGGTGGCGTGTGTCTCCCTGACGTGGTGTGTGTCTCCCTGAGGTGGTGTGTGTCTCCCTGAGGTGGCGTGTCTCTCCCTGAGGTGGCGTGTGTCTCCCTGAGGTGATGTGTGTCTCCCTGAGGTGGCGTGTGTCTCCCTGACGTGGTGTGTGTCTCCCTGAGGTGGTGTGTGTCTCCCTGAGGTGGCGTGTGTCTCCCTGAGGTGGCGTGTGTCTCCCTGAGGTGATGTGTGTCTCCCTGAGGTGGCGTGTGTCTCCCTGAGGTGGTGTGTGTCTCCCTGAGGTGGTGTGTGTCTCCCTGAGGTGGCGTGTCTCTCCCTGAGGTGGCGTGTGTCTCCCTGAGGTGATGTGTGTCTCCCTGAGGTGGCGTGTGTCTCCCTGACGTGGTGTGTGTCTCCCTGAGGTGGTGTGTGTCTCCCTGAGGTGGCGTGTCTCTCCCTGAGGTGGCGTGTGTCTCCCTGAGGTGGTACGTGTCTTCCTGAGGTGGTGTGTGTCTCTGAAGGGAACCAAAGGAGTGCGTCCTGGGGGGTTGGAGAAATAAAAATTGGAATCAACTGCTGCTGCTGGAATGAACTGCTGTGTTCAGGAGAGAGAAGGCTGAGAGACGGGACAGAAAGCAAATAGGAATAGAAATACAAGGGAATGGGAACTCCAAGAAAACAGAGAGGGCCTTCCGTTCTCCTATGAACATCCTATTGTCAGAGATTGCTGGGGAGTCGGGGAGGTGGGATGCACATGGAAAGGAAGAGCAGGCGTACAGATTCCCAACCCCATCACCATGAATAAGTATAGGAGGGTAGGGCTCAGTCTGGAAGACGATAGCTTAATTACTGGCATATCCACAGAATGGAGTAGTATACATCTGCTAACAAGAATTGATGATTTTGTATGTGTTCATATAAACAATATCCAAAATATACTATGACGGACATGAAGAATAATATTTAATAGAGTATTACTATACATAAAAAATTTTGCATAAGCCCTGGCCAGTGTTGCTCAGTTGGTTGGAGCATCCTCCTGTACACCAAAAGGTTGCTGGTCCAGTCCTGCGACCCCAGGGCATGTAGGAGACAACTGACCTATATTTTTCTTTAACATCAATGTTTCTCTCTCTGTCTTTTGCTCTCTCTCTTCCTTCCTTCCTTACAATCAATAAAAGTAGTTTTTTTAAAAATAATAATGTATAAAATAAATATAATACATAAAAATATAGATAATTAATTAGGTAAAAAATATTCCTATTCCTCATCCCAAAGGAACTCAACAAAACCTTATGTAGTAAATTTAGGGAGTTTGATTTGGCTGATGGATAGAGGCTTTTATTTTTTATAATTTTCTGCATCATGTGAAATTTTCTCAATTTATACATGGAGCTTTGTGTTTTTTGTTGTTGTTTTTTCAAATCCACAGAAATTATTTAGATACTTCAGTTATATCCCGTTTTATTTTTAAATCATCTGCATTAAAATTAATAACTATTATTTAAACAATAAACATACAGTTCTAGAGAGCATTTTTAGGATTCTTTCAAAGAGGTCTCTTTATTTGGTGTTCTCTCTGATTTTATTTCCTGTCACTCCCCTTCTTGGAATCGGCTCCAACAAAATTAGGTGTCTTATAGTTCCTACCACATGTCTCTATCTCCTCCTAACAGTCCCTTCGGCTAACTCTAGCTCATCCTCTTGCTTCCAAGTTAACACCCCTTCCTCAGAGATCTTCCATGATTTCTGGTTTAGGTTGTTTGCCGAATACATGTTTTCAAATCTCCCTTAGCTTCTGTTTTATAACGTCCACTACACTTCTGTTTCGCTATTTAATAACAGTGTCCTCTAGAACTTAACCAACTTTCGATATGTTAATCACATTGACTTTCTAGCTTACAGAACTGAGGCCCAAAACCTAGTTCTTGCTTTCCGGTATGTTCCACACTGTCTCCCTGAACTCCACTTAATTAAGCAAGCATCTCTCGGATATATACTATTTTCCAATTACTATGCTGAAAACCAAGAAAAATGTAAATTAAGAAAACATGGTCATTGTCACTGTCCTGGAAAAAATTGCAATCTGGTTGGGAGCACAGGCACATAAACACCTTAGAGAGCAGAGAAGAAACTAACTCAACTCATTTGCGCTTCGCGAAGAAGAGAATAGCTGAATAAATCCTAAGATGGCCCAGGTGTTGAAATGATCTAACCAAGACTTCAAATGAGCTATTACAATTATGTTCAATGAAGTAAAGGAAAATATGCTTGTAATGAGTAAAAAGATAAAAAAATAAATTCAAATAAATTGAAAATATTTTTTAAAAACCAGGTGGAAAATTTAGAGCCAAAAAAAACACAATACAATATCAAAATGAAAAAAAAATTCAATAAATTGGCTTACTAACAGTTTGGGGAAAACAGAGGCCTCGATAAACTTGAATACAGATGAATAGATATCAGATCTGAAAAGGAGACAAAAAATATATTTTTTAAATTAACTGAGCCTATGCCCGGCCAGTATTGCTCAGTGGTTGAGAATTGACCTGTATCCCTAGTTCAACGAGAAAAATTGCATAGATCCCATGAACCAGGTGGTCACAGTTCAATTCCCAGTCAGGGCACATGCCCAAATTGAATTGTGGGCTCAATCCCTAGTCGGGGGCACGCAGGAGGCACCAGATCTATGATTCTCTCTCATCACTGATGTTTCTTTTTCTTTTTTTAAAAAAAAATACTTTATTGATTTTTTTACAGAGAGGAAGGGAGAGGGATAGAGAGTTAGAGACATCGATGAGAGAGAAACATCAATCAGCTACCTCCTGCACACCCCCTACTGGGGATATGCCTGCAACCAAGGTGCATGCCCTTGACCAGAATCGAAACCAGGGCCCTTCAGTCCGCAGGCCGACGCTCTATCCACTGGGCCAAACCGGTCAGGGCATCATTGATGTTTCTATCTCACTCTCACTCTCCCCTTCCTCTCTCTGAAGTCAATAAAAAACGTATTTAAAAAATTAACTGAGCCTTTTTACCTAAGAGAAAAAATCAAACAGTCACACTTATAGGACACTGGAGTTTGGAAGGAAGGAAGGAAGGAAGGAAGGAAGGAAAAATAAATGCATTTCTGATTAGAAAATGCAAATTAATGCCTGCATTCTGCCTAAATTCCTCCAATATATTCTTTCAGTTGTTTTCTTGTATTACCATCTCACTAGATAACTTATGTAATTTCTTCTGGTAGGTAGGTAAGTGGGAGT